>NW_026558753.1:0-123510 GCF_026930045.1 Uloborus diversus
GCCGAAATTTAGGTGAGCCTACAATTGGAAATTCATTGCTGATCAGACCATTGTTGAACAAAACTTTTATTCAAATGCATCTCAAATTTTCAAAGCAATATAAATATGATTTCCGCAAACATACATCGATGACTCACTGTAGCTTCCCATCGGGGTGCCCTTGTGCCCCCTTGTATTCCCTTTTAAGATATTACCTCGCACTGGTTTTATAAATAATTTCGTCGCCTGATAATTCTCCAACATAAGGCTATCACTGGTTCTATAGTGTTTCGTTCATGTACCCAGTAGTCGACTGCGTACTAAATATGGATTTTCTAAAGTTCATCTAGTAGTAATTAAAAAAAAAGTATTGACGCAGCGACAATTTAGCTGTTTTGAGAAAAATGCCCTTTCAAACATTGTTCTTAAAAAGAAAATGTTTAAATTTTGTGCCTTAACTTTTTCTTGAAAAATAGAGTCGTTTCATTATGTTACTGCTTTTAATGTTAATTTTAGTGAAGACTTCTCGAAAACAGGGTTGAAAACAGATTGCAAATTCAGTCCGTCGTTGCGTTTAGAATATAAGTTCTAATACTCAACTTGTCATTATTTATCGTTTTCGTTTTAAAATCAAATCATGGCGCGTTGTTGAAAGTGATAAAACAAGTGATCTGACTTCAATTAGTATTTAATCGGCAATAAATAAACATTCCCACTGTAAGGAATGAAGAGGCAATACTGCAATGGTTACGTTAGCTTAAATTGTTTAAATGAGCATTAAACTTGTGATCATTCTTTCTTATTGCTCATTTTGCTGTACCTTTCTACCATTCGATGATACAATTTTTGTTCGACATTTGTTTGCTGCACCCTGTATACTGCCGTACGGACTTACAGTTAAAAGTAAGCTAACAGTTTTAATCAAAATCCAAATAATATTGCATCAGTTCTCGTTGTAACTGCCGCAAAGCGTTCTTGCGCCAGTCGTTGCAGTATTTTCCCTGGAGGGCCGTGGTAGCCCGATCGGTAGAGTGTCGGATTCGGGGCCGAAGGGTCCTGGGTTCGAACCTCGATGGTCGAAGACCTACCGTCGTCATTAAAGGGGACTGGGCGACGTTAAATATGCTCGTGGTCTCAATGTCCTCCAAGTGAAACGATACCTCTGGGGGTGCTAGCACTAGGTAGCGATTAGCTCCTGGACTAGTTCTAAATTCTCATTAACTGTTCGATCAGGTGATGGTGCTGCCATCTATCGGTATATAAAATAATGGAGGCAAGGCACTTAGTAGGCAGTCTTCGACATAAGTACAGTTGTAGTCAGTGGTGACTCTGAATAGGAATTTTCCCTGGTAAGTACATGTTTTTATATTTTATCATTACCTAAATGATAGAGTCGCAATGTTTATTGTGTCCAGGCATTATGGATTACGTTTAAGTTCAAGTGAAAAGAATGCGTGATGTTGGTTTTACAGGCAATGTGTGATTTTTGTCACTCCTCTGGCGTTTTTTTGCCACTGGGAATACATATTCATCTTGCGATCATATATATATATTTTTTTTTTGGTTTTAGTTGCTCATTTGAACTCATAAATCATGACGGACATTAAAAAGAAGAAAACAGAGAGAGATAGACTGGGAAAAAAGCGTCAAGCTTAAAGATTACTTTACCAAAAAGTTAAAAATGATCTGGATTAAAATTTTGAATTAAAAGAGAAAGAAAAGCGGATGCATTAGATAAAAAAGAAAAAATTATAAAAATTAAGATAATAATATAGATAACTCTGCCAATAGTGTCACTCCCCTGACAACATTTTCCCCTGGTGCCTTTAAAACTGAAAAAAAAATTCAAAAGTCTTCTGACCTTTATCTTCACAAACGCAAACAAAACGGCAACTAGTGAAATAACGAGTATTAAACTAAAGAGGTGACTCTTTCTTTGAGGACACTAAAATATCATTTACCGTACATTTACCCATAACTACATTTTTCCAGAACTTTGAGTTGCGTCACTGTCTTTGTCGAAGTACCATAGGAGTTAAAACCAAGAGTTCTGGATTCTGGAGGTTTTACTTCGCATCCCTCTAGAAACAGTTAAAGGCGTTCGTTTAAAATTGATTGGTTCAAATTACAAAAACGCTTTGCCTATCTTGACGATGATGTGCTTAGTAGAATTTTGTTTAGTTTTATAATTCTTAAGAGATAATATCTGTACCTCAGAACCAGAGCAACGTAAGTCACATAATTGCTATTTTACAGGAAAGAGGGAAAACGTTTTCTCACACATGCAAAGGATGTAACGCGAGTTTTTCAACACTTTTAAATAAGTACAAATGATTTTTTTTTAGAATTACGTTCACATGACTCGATGCGAAATGGGATTCTACGTACAATGTACTAATAAACGGAACATAGCAGATTTTAGCCTACATTCCCAGTAAATGTCAGAAAAAGAAGAAAAAAGCATGAAAGAAAGCTGAATGCATCTTAAAAATATCGCAAAAAACAAAAAAAAGTTAAAAATAAATGAAATAATTAAATAAATATCGAAAAAATAGAAAGTGGAGTATTGAGATGGGGAAAAATGTCTGTCTGTCTGTCTGTCTGCCCCCCCCCCTAATAACTTTTGAATGAATAGTCCGATGAACAGTTAAATAAAAACTTAAAGTTAGCGCCTACGGGGAAATTCAAGGCAATTCCGAACTGTGAGTCGTAGGAAAAAGCGTTTGATGAAAAACTTGTATATAACATATCTTTTTGATTTGTACAATTTTCCGTTCAATTTTGAACAGTTCAAATCCCTAAACATTAGCTCCTACGGGGAAACTGAAAGTCAATGTAGGTTCCGTATTTGAAGGCGGATTTACTTCAAACAAATTTTGTTGGAAATAGCTCTTGATGCCAAACTCCAGACTTCGACTTCGAGAATTTAGGGGCACTTGACTCCGACTCCTGTGCCCGATAATTAATCGGACTCCGACTCCCCGACTTCGACTCTGACTTCGTAGCTTAGGCAAAAATTTATACTCGGAGCACAAATGACTGACTCCGATTCTTAGATGTTCGACTCCGACTCCTTTACCCCAAAATGAGATCGACTCCGACTCCGTAGCTATGGTTTTGACTGTGAAATAATTATTGTTGATTTGACTTGTTTTTATTTTTACGCTAAAGTTTTAATTTAGGTATTCAGTTTTCGGCAAATAAACTTGAAGTCATTTATGTTTCTACATAAAAATATGCGCAGACGATTTTTTCTTTTTTTTTTCTTTTCTTTTCTTTTTTTTTTTCTTTTCTTTTTTTTTTTTTTTTTTTTTTTTTTTGACAGTGAAAAGTGAAAATTATTTCTTTAAGTTGACATTTTATTGTTTTTATTTATTTTGGTAAGTGCATTAATTCATTTAAAAAATTGTTTTTGGAAAAAGGGGAAAAAGAAACGATTTTTTTTTCTTTGATATGATGTATTTATTTTAATGAGCTTATTAATTTTAATTATTATTTTTTCGTTTTGAAAGCTGTTAAAGATTTTTTTTAATGGACAAAAGTGTACACTGTTAAAAATTCAGGAAGATTTTCTGGTAATTGTTACTGTAAAATTGCATCGCCGACGCATCGCTGATTTTTACGGTAATTTATACCGGAGAAATAAGCGATCCCAGCGCCAACTGGTTGCTGTGGCCTACCGAGGAAACCGTAAAATTTTACAGTAACATTTGATTTTTACGGTAATAGTTACTGGCAACATGGATGCCAGTAACAATTACCGTAAATTTTCTGGAAAATTTTTAACAGTGCTGCTCTGTTATTAGCTGCTCTGTTTAAAAGTTGCTGCTATTTTTTTTTTTTTTTTTAACGCATCTAATTTTTCTAGATGAGGGAGGAATATTTTATTCCTAGAAATTAGCTTTAAGTATTTTAAAAATATGTTTGAAAAAATTTGCGATTTTAGCTATTTTTGAGAATTTTGATCAGGTACTAGAAAGTAGTATTGATATACGGGAAAGTAGACTCACTTAGACAGAACTTCTTGTTGAACTTACGTTTGTCTTGCTTTGAGGTACAGATATTTAGTTGGAAGTCTCTACACGAATTAATGAGGTGAAAGGAAATCGAAGATTAGTGACTCGTTAGCTTTACTCTTAAGAAATTTGTTTTTGAAATCCGTTAGTGTCTTCGATATGATAAGCGAGGTTTGCCGCTGTTAAAATCGCTTAGATTCTGCTAGTAAAGTGGCAGAGATAAGATTCTTCAGACTATCGTCGCCAGGTCTGGAACTATACATTTTAACCCCCCCCCCCCCCCCCAAGGCAACAAAATCTGTAGAACCCTTCCTTAGAGGCCAGCAGTGCGTATTTGCGACTTGAACCAGTCTTTGTACAATTTTTTTTCTCAACATTTTGGGCTATTGCACAGTGAGGCAAAAGCACCAAAAAGCGCTTAAAAATATTTTTAAACCTCTCTCGTTCGTTTATACAGCAATGTATTGTGAGGCTCTGGGAAGTTGAGCTCCGACTCTGACAATGTTTACCTCTGTTTCGGAAAATAGGGAGGGGGTGATTGGCGCTAATTGGGGTAATTGGAGCTGCACTATACTTACGGAGTTTTTTCGATTCGTTCGGGCTCAGGATCTAAAGTTCGCAGGTTTAGGTGGCTAATTCCTTTTCAAGGTCTTTCTGCAGACCATTGTGACTAATTAATATTAATTTCAAAGAGGATATAAGAGGAAATTTTTTTGTAGAGTGTTTTGAAAAAAAAGTCGAATTCCCAAGTTTTTGGTGCTGATCAAAACCAATTTTCGGTTTGAGAATTCGATTATTCATCTTTTTCGTCCCATTTATATCGTTGGACACGAGAGAAATTAAATATGCCCTCCTTTATTACATATATATATATACATACATATATATATATAATTTGAATTTTCAAGTAAAGCCATGCCCTCAAGTTTATACACTTATACTGTATATATATATATATATATATATATATATATATATATATATATATATATATATATATATATATATATATATATATATATATATATATATATAGATAGATAGATAGATAGATAGATAGACTGTTTAAAAACATTTTTTTTTAATTCTCGCATTCCAGAGTTTTCAACTTTCTAAAGGCTACTTTTAGCTTTGTAGTGGACGAAGGGCTCTAAAATTCCAGTTCTGATTGCCTAAGAGGTGCAATCCTAAGCCTATGCAAATTTATTTTGTTCTCAATTGGTTGAATATAAGAAAAAATATATATAATCGCTTTTTGGCGTTTTGGCCCCACTGGGCGTGGGGACCTTTATGGACGTGCCCCCTCCCCCCGCGCTGCGGGAGCTGCAAATACGCAGACCCGGGCCTGATCGTCGCACTTTTAGGCTTTTCTTAAATGTTTTGAGAAAATGTCCAGTTTTTAATCATCTAATTTTTGAAATTTGTTCCAGATTTTCTCTTTTTATAAGCACACTTTAGAGCTCTGTCCCTTGCTCGCTGACCTCCTCGCCACCTGCGGCCGGCAACATTTGGATATGCTCAGGAGTAGATGTCCGGCCGCTTAAGGTTCAGAGGGGCGAGACGGAGTGGAACAGCGTATCCTGGGTGCCCTATATCCAATGGTACCAGTATTGACCCCGTAGACATTAATAATCCGGCTAAATCGAATTCAAACTCTCACACAGACGATGTGCACAGGTCTTGATGTCAAAGAAGATCACACCAAATAAGGGAGGTAGGTTTAGCTAATATTGAACTCGAATTTCATGAATCTTTAGTTCAGCCAGTTTTTTGAAACGAATTTTCTGTGAGTTGCTGATTTGCTTACTGAATGATGTTGACAAAGAGGAAGTAGTTGTGATCAAGTTATTTCAACAAACTTTCAAAAAATCTGCAAAAAGTGAATATAAATATCTCATAACATTGTGGAAAAATAAGAATCCACTTTTATCTTTTTTTTTTTGCTAAATTTCAATTTTATGTAAATTTATCTTTTTTTTTGCATGTATTGCACTCTTATACCGTTTTACACGAAAACGGGCAGTAGCAGGGGCTATTTAAAATAATTATTGATGAAAGCTAGGCATCTTCAATTCGAAATTAATGCGAAGAAAATGTTCTGAACTTACAGACGTCCAACTTTTATAAACTTCATTTTCATTTTTTAAATCCATGTTCTAAAAGTAATTGGACAAAAATAATAATAAATTTTGTTTTCCATACATTATTTTGAAATAATGTCAGCAAATTTTGGCAGAGGATAAAATTAAGAAAAAAAAGTATCAGTAGAATTTCTATTTAATTTATTAGTAATGTTACATTTGATTATCTGCGGGATTTTCTAAATACATTACTAGGCTGTAGATAGCTTAAATTTCCGTTACAAATGGACATGATTGTTCACTAACATAATCATCTGCACTCAATCTACGATCCATGGCAAAAGTCTGAGCATCATTTTCCAGTCAATTTCATCGTATTAAAGGTTAGGGATCTACCTTGATCCGTTGGTCGCATGGAAGGGCCATGGCAGATTCAGTAAGCAAGTCCGAACAAACAAAAGAAGAAAGTTTACACAAAATCGGAAAATGATTTTCAAGTTACGGAATGTTAGAGCAAATACACAGGCTTGGCATTTCAAACGTTTTATGGGATTTGGGGGGGGGGGGAGAGAAAATGTCACTTATAACGTTGTAAAGTGCTTTATTTTTTTTACCTACTTTGACTGATGTGTGGTTCGTTTGACCATTGTATAACAGGGGAAAAAATTGAAAAAAATTGTCCAACTCCTTTAAAAATGTTTATCATTTATCTTGAACTGTGTGTATTTTGATCAAACTTACATTATTCTGACTTTGGGTCTTATTTAATGAGAATACGCTTGAAACACTGGAAAAAATCATACCATTTCTAGATCCTATAGCTTATATAGTGTGAGAATCACAAACCAGATAGTCGAAATAAGCGCTTTCGAAAATCGATTTTTTTCCGGTCTGGCACCACTGTGCGCCGTGGCACCCAGAATGTTGAAAAATTATATAAAATCCGACTCCCGAGTAGTAAGACTACAAGTTGTAGCAGTTACTTCAGATTCAGTAAGCAAGTCCGAACTAGGAAAATTACTTTTCAGTTACGGAATGTTAGAGTAAATAGACAGGCTTGTCATTTCAAAAGTTTATGGGATTTGGGGGGTGGGATGGTATATAGAATAGGCCGACTAGTGAATGGACAGCTTGTTACTGTTTCGAAAAAATAAGGTTTTAGTGTTTTTCTTCGATGGCAGTTGTAACTTCCTTCTATGTTTTTACAGAAAGAAAGCGACTATAGATAATGCTGTGTTTGCTCAGTTAGTTGGGGGCGTTCATTCACTGGGTTGGGGCACTTGTTTTCGTTTCAACTCCCCAAAAATCCTGAGTCAGAAATATAAAAGTTCTCTCAAATTTGAAAAATATTTACAAAAGTTAGCTAAAATATATTTTCTATAATGTGTTAAAAACAACTATTTTTGACGTAGCTGTGATTTTCTTAAAACGAATACTGCGCTCAAGTGTTCCGTCATGGTCGGTCTACCCTACACAAAGCATTTTCTAGGGGAGGGGGAGTCAAAACACATGCAACAATTCATAGCATTGTTAAAAAAGTCCAAGATGAAACTGATCCCCCCTCCCATTATGAGCCTGAGTAGAGAGCCAGAGACAATGTCACTTTCGTCGAAGTGGAATTAAGAGAAATATTCAAAAGTAACCAAGTTGACTCAAAATGACACCCTTCATATACACGAAAGGAAAGAAGCTGATGTGTGCATCACGTAACTTCCTTTTACTCCAATTTAAAGATAATAGTGCCCCGAAGTGAGCAAGGAAACACTTTAACTACTTTCACCCCAAGTTTGTTGCGAACCGGAGCAAATAAAACGCTTTATATAGATAAATTTTTGCAATATTGGCAGTTTTGTTGTGATTCAATGGTTAACTCTCTAAATATGGTCAAATTGAAACCAGATTTAAAAAAAAAAAAAAAAACCACCGAATTCGTCGCCAAGTTGACGACAAAACTTGGTGACCAAAAGCTTGGCGATAGATTGCCATATGTTTGCCAAATTATGGCACCGCTTCAGTTTACATTGAAATTCACAATGATTTTACCCCAAAAAGGTGTAAAAGACCCCCTTTGGAACATCCGAATGCAAACACAAGAAAAGGTGAACAACTACACCCCACTTGGAGTCTATATACCAAATTTCAACTTTCTAGGACATACCGTTCTTGAGTTATGCGAGATACATACGCACGTACATACGGACGTCACGACAAAACTCGTTGTAATTAATTCGGGGATCGTCAAATGGGTTCTTCATTTGTCTATACGTTCTTAGGCATGTATCCACGTGTCGTCGGTTTGAAAAAAAAATCAATATTCATTCGGGGGCGAGCAAAATGGAAATGAAGGCCGATTTTTGCGTGAAAGTATTTTAGCGAATACCATACTTCCTTTA
This sequence comes from Uloborus diversus, assembly GCF_026930045.1. Lineage (NCBI taxonomy): Eukaryota > Metazoa > Arthropoda > Arachnida > Araneae > Uloboridae > Uloborus > Uloborus diversus. Next base: position 8,470 of record NW_026558753.1, read on the forward strand.
CAAAAATTGTAAAAAGATGTAAAAATGATTTGATTCTTCCACGGCAAGGTACCAAACTCGAAGAAAGTAAAATCTCAAGCATAAACCCTTTCAAACGCCATCCACTCCTTACATATGCAGGAATAAATTCAGTAGATAATAGTAATAATGCAATTATTTTACTGCAGATGAATAAGTTTAGGAAAAGGAGATGAAAAATTTCAGTTTCGATAGTCTAAGTCGAGAAATACAATTTTAATTCTCAGTTGGCAAGCGAATGTCGCCAAGACAGCGATAAAAAATTATAGTCTCGGTGACGAATTTGGGAAGGCAAAAAATGAACGCTTGAGAGAAAAAAAAAAAAACCGCGATCGTGGTTGAAATCTGTTGGGATGAGAAAACTTGTAACTTTAAACGCTTAAAAAAGGAGGAGGGGGGATGATTGAAATGCTTCAATCACAGGAGGGGATCAAAAGTTCTTCTGAAACAGAATCTGATAGAGACAAAAAACTTACTAAAAAACACTGAAAATGGAAAAAAAAAAAAGATTTTTTTCTTTTTTAATTAAATGACGATATACAATGGTTATGGGTTTTAGGGAGGAGAGGCTTTTTCAATTTACGGAATTGAAAGCAAATGTTACTTAGATAACGGGAGCACGCGAAAGTCCGAGATAAACTACTAAAACTGAGAAACATTGTAAATAGCACTACTAACGGATAATTCAAAAAGCGTATTTAAACCTGTGATGTGAAGCTGAGTAAAATAATTGTAGAGCAAAAAGGGGGACTGCTTCTTGTGTCAGAAACGGATAATACAAGATTCGCAGACGTAGTTAGATTGTGTTTTTCATTTCAAGGTAGTGTGTGATCCGGGTTTAGAGGTCTTAGGTGTGACTCGGAAAATGTTCATTGCGAAGAAATCTTTGAAGCAAATATTTGCAGATGAAACTTCGATTTATAATTTTGTAGCCGATAGTTGTATTAGCGTTTTTATGCTTGCTACCGTTCAAATGACACTTTTGCGGAATTTTTATAAGAACGCATGGCCGTAAAATTATTTCACGGCCGTATTTGAAGTGAATGAAGGCGCAGTATCGCAAAATTTCCATTTTTTCGCATTTCTTGTCAGCTATTGTACTCTAGCTTTATTGCACACGCTTGCTTATTTAATTATAGTTTTACCACGAAAAGAAGGCGAATGACCTTGAAGCAAAAGCATCATTTGTATCGGTTGTAATGGGTTGTTTGTTATCATTTTGGAATAGATCGGATTAGCGAGACCGTACCTCTTACAATTCGGTGTTTTCTGGCAGATTCTACCCATTACAAATGATACAAATGATGTTTCGCTTCAAAGTAATCCGCCTTCTTTTCCTGGTCAAGCTTTACCGTCGAGGGGGGGGGGGACGAATCAAAACGCGTTTCTTGAAATATCTCAAAAGCTCCTTTGTGCAGATATACTTCGCTTTACTTACCAACGGCAGCGCTCGTCGGATCAGTCATACGCGAAAAAGAGCAATCGCAAAAAGTGACGCATTTCGTTTGAAACGAAAGCTGTGTGCTGTGTTCGAAGTTTTATTTTGCGCAAATAAGAAAGTTCTAAAATATTTTTCCTTTTTTTAAAAATTAGCTTCGAAATATTTGTGTATTATTTTCTGGAGGATGCGACTTGTTACGTAAAATCACTTTTGCTTTCTATAAACAAAACACTGAATACCGTTACTTCAAACATTAAAGTGTTTAAAATCAAGTGTTAAGAGTGGTAAAATAAAATTTCGACCAACATCTGCTGTGTAACATCTGCTTTCACAAACAACGCTTGTTATAGTTTTTGTTTGCACCATTTTGAATGAGCGGCGCTGTGAATACTAAGCAGCTGACTCTTCGTAGTTTTTCAAACACTTTTAAATTTTTTTTTTTTTATCATCATAGTTTATTGCTGTTTTACATTATCTGTTGTCGTAGTATTCGAGTATCGACATTTCATGGTAATTTAACTGCAAATTTAAAAAAGAGTTTAAGTCTAAACGTTAAAAATGACGTTTTAAATTTAAATTATGTTTTTCGCAAGCACGAATGCGTTAGGACCCAACTCGGTGAATTTCTTGTTTCTACTATTGGAATGGAAAGAAAATGGCCTAGAAATTTGTTAGTGATTTTCTATAATAATGTAATACGAGGCATATCCATAAAAGAGAAATGATGATTAGGATGCGGTAATAAAGATAAAAATTTTATGGCCGATACCGACAGGTACACTTTTTATGAAGATCATTTGCAGCGTATAACGATATGTATTTTTATCTCATATCAATCTTAAATGGTGGTATTAGTAAGCGCAAAATTTTGTATTTCGGTGAAGTTTTGCTCTTCAAGTTCAAATATGTTGATGTTTTTCCTGAAAAAAAAAATGTAATCCCCCCTTTTTTTTAAAAGTAAAATATGCTTAAGTTAAGCTTTGAATGAACGCAAAAGATTTGTAATCATGGCGACGAAAATTTGTCCCCTTAATAAATATTAAAACAACGAGTTATCATATTCTCGTCGTCAGGACAATCTGAAAAATTAGAGCAACATCAACTTTGGTCAAGTTAGGATACTACACAATTCGTGATTGCTCAAAAAAAAAAAAATAAATAAATAAATAAATAATAATAATTAATTTGAATTTTGTCATCTTGAATTCAAATTATGTTTTTCGCAATCACGTGTGTGTGTATATGTAAGCGTATGTGTTTGTGTGGGGGGGGGGGGTATGTAGGTGTGTGGTGTAGGCATGTGTCTGTGTGCAGGCCTGAGTGTGTGGGTAGTTGTGTGTATGTGAGTGTGTAGGTATGTGTGTGTAGGTGTATATGTGTGTAGGTGCGTATATGTATGCGTGTAAGTGCAGGATATTGACGAAACCTTTTCGCTAGAGGTGCAGCACCGTGAGGACCCGGTCGACGGTGATTGTGCGGAGGGTGTTGGTGGGAAAAATCAAAGGAACGTCAAAAATAGTCAAATGAAAGCAATACGCAATCGTGATTGCTCAAAAAAAAATAAATAAATAATAATAATTAATTTGAATTTTGTCATCTTGAATTCAAATTATGTTTTTCGCAATCACGTGTGTGTGTATATGTAAGCGTATGTGTTTGTTTGTGGGGGGGGGGGGGTATGTAGGTGTGTGTGTAGGCATGTGTCTGTGTGCAGGCCTGAGTGTGTGGGTAGTTGTGTGTATGTAAGTGTGTAGGTGTATATGTGTGTAGGTGCGTATATGTATGCGTGTAAGTGTAGGATATTGACGAAACCTTTTCGCTAGAGGTGCAGCACCGTGAGGACCCGGTCGACGGTGATTCTGCGGAGGGTGCTGGTGGGAAAAATCAAAGGAACGTCAAAAATAGTCAAATGAAAGCAATAAGCAATCGTGATTGCTCAAAAAAAAATAAATAAATAATAATAATTAATTTGAATTTTGTCATCTTGAATTCAAATTATGGTTTTCGCAATCACGTGTGTGTGTATATGTAAGCATATGTGTTTGTGTGGGGGGGGGGGGGTATGTAGGTGTGTGATTAGGCATGTGTCTGTGTGCAGGCCTGAGTGTGTGGGTAGTTGTGTGTATGTGAGTGTGTAGGTATGTGTGTGTAGGTGTATATGTGTGTAGGTGCGTATATGTATGCGTGTAAGTGTAGGATATTGACGAAACCTTTTCGCTAGAGGTGCAGCACCGTGAGGACCCGGTCGACGGTGATTGTGCGGAGGGTGCTGGTGGGAAAAATCAAAGGAACGTCAAAAATAGTCAAATGAAAGCAATAAGCAATCGTGATTGCTCAAAAAAAAAATAAATAAATAATAATAATTAATTTGAATTTTGTCATCTTGAATTCAAATTATGGTTTTCGCAATCACGTGTGTGTGTATATGTAAGCGTATGTGTTTGTGTGGGGGGGGGGGGGGGGTATGTAGGTGTGTGATTAGGCATGTGTCTGTGTGCAGGCCTGAGTGTGTGGGTAGTTGTGTGTATGTGAGTGTGTAGGTATGTGTGTGTAGGTGTATATGTGTGTAGGTGCGTATATGTATGCGTGTAAGTGTAGGATATTGACGAAACCTTTTCGCTAGAGGTGCAGCACCGTGAGGACCCGGTCGACGGTGATTGTGCGGAGGGTGCTGGTGGGAAAAATCAAAGGAACGTCAAAAATAGTCAAATGAAAGCAATAAGCAATCGTGATTGCTCAAAAAAAAATAAATAAATAATAATAATTAATTTGAATTTTGTCATCTTGAATTCAAATTATGGTTTTCGCAATCACGTGTGTGTGTATATGTAAGCGTATGTGTTTGTGTGGGGGGGGGGGGGTATGTAGGTGTGTGATTAGGCATGTGTCTGTGTGCAGGCCTGAGTGTGTGGGTAGTTGTGTGTATGTGAGTGTGTAGGTATGTGTGTGTAGGTGTATATGTGTGTAGGTGCGCATATGTATGCGTGTAAGTGTAGGATATTGACGAAGCCTTTTCGCTAGAAGTGCAGCACCGTGAGGACCCGGTCGACGGTGATTGTGCGGAGGGTGCTGGTGGGAAAAATCAAAGGAACGTCAAAAATAGTCAAATGAAAGCAATAAGCAATCGTGATTGCTCAAAAAAAAAATAAATAAATAATAATAATTAATTTGAATTTTGTCATCTTGAATTCAAATTATGGTTTTCGCAATCACGTGTGTGTGTATATGTAAGCGTATGTGTTTGTGTGGGGGGGGGGGTATGTAGGTGTGTGATTAGGCATGTGTCTGTGTGCAGGCCTGAGTGTGTGGGTAGTTGTGTGTATGTGAGTGTGTAGGTATGTGTGTGTAGGTGTATATGTGTGTAGGTGCGCATATGTATGCGTGTAAGTGTAGGATATTGACGAAGCCTTTTCGCTAGAAGTGCAGCACCGTGAGGACCCGGTCGACGGTGATTGTGCGGAGGGTGCTGGTGGGAAAAATCAAAGGAACGTCAAAAATAGTCAAATGAAAGCAATAAGCAATCGTGATTGCTCAAAAAAAAAAAAAAAAATAAATAATAATAATTAATTTGAATTTTGTCATCTTGAATTCAAATTATGGTTTTCGCAATCACGTGTGTGTGTATATGTAAGCGTATGTGTTTGTGTGGGGGGGGGGGGTATGTAGGTGTGTGATTAGGCATGTGTCTGTGTGCAGGCCTGAGTGTGTGGGTAGTTGTGTGTATGTGAGTGTGTAGGTATGTGTGTGTAGGTGTATATGTGTGTAGGTGCGCATATGTATGCGTGTAAGTGTAGGATATTGACGAAGCCTTTTCGCTAGAAGTGCAGCACCGTGAGGACCCGGTCGACGGTGATTCTGCGGAGGGTGCTGGTGGGAAAAATCAAAGGAACGTCAAAAATAGTCAAATGAAAGCTATAAGCAATCGTGATTGCTCAAAAAAAAAATAATAAATAATAATAATTAATTTGAATTTTGTCATCTTGAATTCAAATTGTTTTTCGCAATCACGTGTGTGTGTATATGTAAGCGTATGTGTTTGTGTGGGGGGGGGGATCTTACACAGACCCTTTCCAAAACAACCAACAAAGAATTCCAGGTTGGACTTCTTAATGAATTCGGCTGAACCAGAGTCAGCCTCGAAGGTCCACCTGACATAGTTGTCCTTGACGACCGTTTTGTCTCTTGCCCTCCAGCTGCTCCTATTGATGCCGGGGTTAAGACGAGCTAGTCGTTTGAGAACTTTGTCTTGCTCCAAGGTGTAGATCTCAGTTGACTTAAAGCAATCTTCACCGGTTTTACTAGATCTTTGAAGAGCAGCACTGCAAGTTCAGAGTCACCCGCAGCGCGCCCATTGAAGTGCGACTGTACCCTTTCTGCAGCAAAGTCGTTGGTGACCTGGATAACCAGCGCATCATTTGAAAGACTGACAGCTGGGAATTGAGGTACATTGTCGTTGGGGAGGGATGTCATCAATGATAGCATCGATGTCCCTTTTGATACCAGTGGCATCATCCGAGGAAAGTTGATCCCCCTCGTAACATTTTTTGGTGATGGCCAACTTAAAGGCAGATACAGCCTGGCTGTAGGAAACTCTCTTAACCTGGGCTACATTGGATCGTAAAGGGATGTAACCCACCGATGGGACCCTTTTTGTAGATGAGGTGTCTTGCTGTCCATGTTCCGTTCTCTGTTGGAACGTGATAGCTAGTTGGCGGTTCCTTCGTTACCGGCTGGACAGTTTTTTGGAGGTACCGGATGGGCCAAGTACTTCAGGATTCATAGTTGTTGCAGGATGTTCCTGAAAAACAGTTTTGTTATTGTTGTCTGCTGACCCCTTTTCAGGAGCAGACAGTTTCAGTGAGGGTTGGCTGCGTCCGAATATTCCGTGACGAGTCAACCTTTCATCGCCAGGTTTTTGTTTGATTTTATGTTTGTCCGTGCTTAGGGAAACAGAGGCTAGGTATATAGTCACCGCCCGAAACGACCCTCTCTACAGACGGAAGGAAAAATTCAACGGGTTTTGCCGCCCCCGAGGGACCGTTTGTGACAACCTTTAACCCCGGTTGCCATATGGTAGGCCATATTCTCATCGACACGGTGCCACACCTTGGATTTGGGTTGCTTTTCCTGGTTGGTCGGAAACCTTTTGGCTCTACTGACCAGCACCAGTTATGCCACGGAGCTTTCGGGACCCTCCTCTTTTCTCGTCCGGGCTTGGGACCGGCAATGGCAGACTTATCTTTGAGTATATTTGCAGCTGTGTCTCTAAGTTCCTGACTCGTGATAATTAGCGAGATACAGTTAAAACGAATTTCTGTAAAACAGTTCTTGACAGGTGGAGATGTTTATTTTTAGTGTATTCCCATTCAGTCTAAAGCACTACTGTACTTTTTTTTTCTTTACACATTTCATAGAGTTTTTATGCAATTTCTGATCACAGACCCTATAAAAGTATCAACTTTCTTTGCATTTAAAAATTCGAACATAATTTCATACGTTTAGGGAAATGTCTGAAAAGCAATTCATTAAGAAAGTGTTTCTTCTAGAGCTTCCTCATGGGAAAATGCACCTATTCCTTTGAGTTATTAAATTACAAAGAATATTCAGTAGACGTAAAGGAAGTAGTGGAAGGTACACGTATTTTTTGTGCAATCAGAAGTTGCTGCTTATTAAGCTCAACTTGACCGAGGTTGTTGTTGCCCTGATTTTTCAGGTTACCACGACGACAAGAATAAGCTAACTCGTCGTTTTATTTTTCAGTAAAAGGCCAAATTTTCGTCGCCATGGTAACAAACCATTTGCGTTCATTCAAAAGTTAACTTAAGCAGATTTTACTTTTTAAATTGTTTGGTTCAATTACGGCTACCGCAAGCGGGATGACTCCTAGGTTGTGGCGTATATGCCCTACACACGCACAAATATATGCACACGTCTATGCACGTCAACACACAAGCCCCAACGAGTAGGGTCTTAATGCAACTTGTCATTGCGAAAAACATCATTTGAATTCTAAATATTAAAAATTCAAATTTTATTTTGAACTTTAGGTATTTATTTCTTTCAAACCCAGATTAACTCTTCTGTATACCTGACAACTCTGCTGGTTTTTCCGGGATAATTCGTGAATTTTGAGCTTTTCTCTTGATTGTTTATATGATGTAAGGAACTTGCATTGGATTGTACTTTGCAGGATAGTAAAAAAAAATCTGCATTTTTCCCTTGCTGGGTGTCACAATCACTTACTGATTTTTTTTCCAGTAAATGTTAGCTGGTATGTATTAGTTTTCTTTTTGAAAGTACACACATTTCGTTGATTTCTGTTAGCAAATTTAATGTGAAACACTATTCCTTGAATGTTTCTTGATAAATAATTTTCCATGCATTGTTAAAGCTAATATTTTTAGTTTCATTTCAGCACTAACATCCCCCAAAGACGTCAAAACTGACTTCCAACTGCGCCATCTACGGGAGCATTCTGAAATTGACATAGAAATGAGGAGTTTGTGGTTCCATCTTATGATTAGTAAGTTCCATTCTTCCTGTTTATTAATGTATGACATTTCCATCAAATTATAATTCAAAAATTATACCAACTTTATAATTGCATTGTTTCCAAAAGCTTTACTTTATTTCTTCCTGGAATTTCGTACTTTTCATTTTGTAACCCAAATGAATATAGGTTTACAAAAGCTCGTCAATCACCCCAACAAAGTTTTGAAGTAACAATAGTTAAAAACTGATTAAGTTGCCGATAAATGGAAAGGTTATTTTTTACGTCTCAATACTAAACGGCAGGTAAAACTGATGTCAATCCACCAAGAAACAAGGGAGGCCTACGCTCGATCATTTTTACTTCCTTTTACAAAAAAGTAAGTATTGTATTCGCGAAACATTTTTCACTCAAAAATCGACCTTAATTTCCATTTTGCTCACTCCCGAATGAATGAGTTTTTTTTGCGACTTGACCACACGTGGATACATGCCTAGGAACGTACAGACAAACGAAATATCCATTTTGACGATCTCCGAGTTAATTACAACGAGTTTTCTCGTGACGCCCGTATGTACCTGCGTATGTGTGTATGTCGCATAACTCAAAAATGATATGTCCTAGAAAGTTGAAATTTGGTACGTAGACTCCTAGTTGAGTCTAGTTGTGCACTTTCCCTTTTGGTTGCATTCGGATGTTTCTAAAGGGGTATTTTACACTTTTTTGGGGGGAAATCATTGTTAATTTCAATGCTAACTCAAGTGGAGTTATAATTTGTCAAACACTTGGCAATATATCGCAGATCTTTTGGCCGCCAAGTTTTGTCGCCAAGTTGGCAACAAATTTGGCGATTTTTTTTTTAAATTTTTGTCTGGTTTTAATTTGGCCACTGTTGGTGATATTTAAAGAGTTAGCCACTGAATCACATTAAAATCGCCTATAATGGTTAAATAAATCTCTGTAAAAAGTTTTTTTGCTTCGGTTCTTATGATACCGTAAAATGGGATGAGTTCGTTCCACTTTTTTTGGGTACTTTTCTGTTCATTTTAACGAGTATACAAAACATTGTTTTGCCAACTTCGCTTAAAACCACAGCAAGGTTGAAATTTTCATCACAAGGTTTAGTTTTGTCGCACTTCTCCTTACCCCTTTCCCCTTTTGTCACATATCCAGTTTTTTTTTTTCATGAACATAGTGCTATAAAAATGCGAGACGTCACACTTATTGTACCCCCCTCACTTCCCCGTTGTTTCAAACTGTCACAATTCCACAAACCCCTTTCCCCCTCAAAGTTTGGCATTATCTGTGAACAGCCCCTATCATTTCTTTTATCAAAACCAACGTGTCACAATCTCACTCAAAGAAGGGGTTGGTTTGTGCTTAGTGAACGTCTTTTAACTAAATGCGTTATTAATCGCTAAATTTGGCAATATGATTGTCAGAAAAACTTTTCTTCTTCAGACGTAAATAATCGTTTAATCTGCTGTTCATTTTGGATGCTAATTCTGCATCTTCAAGGACAATGTTAACCTATAAAAAAAACCTATTTCAGCTTCGGGCCATTCCATATTAAATCAACAAATGGGCCGTGCCGCACCATTTTTGATTTTGATGAAATTTGGTAGGTAGTATGTACCAATATTTTGTATCCCCAAACTGTTATTTTTTTTGTTGGAAATTTTTTATTCCTGAGACATAGCTGTATTTTTGCTCCGGATGAGTAAACATTGACATTTTTTTTTCTTTTTCAAAAAGCTCCAGTAAATTTAATAAAACTGGTAAGAAAATCAAACACGTCCTATTTTCAAATTAAAAGAATGAACTTTTATTAGTGCATAAAAAGAAAAGATTTAAGTAAAGCCTAATTAGAAATTTTCCGTTGTCAAATCATGGTTGAAAAAGTGCCGTTTTCGTCATTTTAAGCCTAAAAACTTGAAGTAATTTCAGTAAGAAGCTATTTTTTCCCCTGTTGTAGTTAGTTATGCATACTAGAAGCGCAGAAAAAAAATAGATTGATACTAGTAGTCCTTCATGGCGAAATACTGCTTAAACTTGAGAAAAAATGGGCTTTTCCGCTCCCCAATAACGGGATAATTGTTAGGTGATAAAAATTTGAAAATGCTAGAGTAAGAAGCCGTTACATTGCCCTTTAAAACGAAACCAAAACTGTATTGTTTTTTTTTAGGTGTAGAGGAGATATAAACCTTTAAATAATACTTTTTTTTGTAAAAAATTGTTTTGTAAATATAGTTAATAAAAATTAATAGTTATTTCATGTTTAAAATTACATTTCGCAAATATATTTCAATGAAACATAGATATGTTTTTTAAGGTATTCATCCTGTCTCCTTGGCCTCTTAAGTAATGTGCAAAAGTTATTGTTGTGTTACTTTAAAGGCATATATTTCTTCTACGCCCTAGAAAAACAAGACAGTTTTTGTTTTATTTTAAAGGGCAATATGACGGATTCTTACCCTTGCGCTTTCAATTTTTTACACCTACCCCACAGGTCGCTTTTGGGGAGTGAAAAAAAAAAAAAAAAAAAACATTTTTTCCCTTTTTCTTTAGTTTTTCGTCAATTCGAGCGTAAAAAAGCCAATGATGAGCTTATTGTAGAAAACTAATTTTTTTCCTGTTGCAGTTGATTGTGCATGCTAGAAGTACAGAAAAAATAAGCTGGTACTGACAGTCCTTTACAATGAAAAAATTGCTGAAACTTAAGAAAAACTAAAAAAATCCACAACTGTGGGGTAGGTGATAAAAATTTGAAAATGCGATGGTTAGAAGCCGTTTCGTTGCCCTTTAAAACAAAACAAAAACTGTCTTGTTTTTCTAGGGTGTTGAAGAGATATATGCCTTTAAAGTAATACAACAATAACTTTTTCATGTTACTTAAAACAGACCAAGTAGACTGGATAAATACCTTGAAAAACCATATAACCATTTTTCATTGAAATATATTTGCAAAATGTAATTCTAAACAGCAAATAGATTTCAATTTTGTTTATCTAAAAGTTTATATCTCTTCTAGACTAAAAAAAAAGTTTTTGTTTCGTTTCAAAGGACAGTTTAACGGCTTCTTATTCTAGCATATTCAAATTTTTATCACCAAACAAACATCCCGTTTTTGGGGAGTGAAAAAGCCCATTTTTAGTTTTTTTTTAAAATTTAAACAATTTTTTCGTCATGAAGGACTACAAGTATTTACCTATTTTTTTCTTTGCTACTAGTATGCATAACTATCTACAACAAGAAAAGAAATTAACTCCCCACCGAAAGTCCCTCAACGACTTTTTTAGGCTCAAAATGATGAAAACGGCACTTTTTCAACCATGATTTGTCAACCGAAAATTTCTAGTTTGGCTTCAATTAAATCTTTTCTTTTTTTGCACAGATGAAAGTTCATTCTTTCACCTTTAAAATAAGACGTGTTTGATCTTTTTGCTATTTTAAATAAATTTGCTAGAAATCGATCAAAAATGCCAAATTTTACTTATTCATGATGCAAAAAAATAGCTACATCTCACGAATAAAATATTTCCAAGAGAAAAATATAACAGTTTCGGGGCACAGAATAATGGTACATATCACCTACCAAATTTCATCAAAATCAAGAAATGGTAAGGCACGAAAATTTCTGAAAATTTGTTGATTTTATATGGAATGACCCCTTCATGAATTGACCTCTTTTTTTTCCGGAATCTTGTTTTAAACATTTTCCAAAGTCTGAGTAGAGTATTTTATTTTTGGTCACTTCAATGTCTTCGAACTTACTCCTTTACAATCATTGAATTAGGTAATATTCATATTTTAACGAATAGCATAAAAAATAAAATAAAATGTTCGTACTGTCTTAGCAAATAGCTGGTAAGTATTAAGAATATAAAGTTCACCCAAACCTGTTTTTATGCGTTGGATTGGGACCGCAAAAAAAAAAAAAAAAAAAAAAAAAAAATCGCATAACAAAATTGTTCGAAACTTTACGAGTACAGTAGAAGACCGTTATAACGCCGACCTATATAACGCAATTCTCTAAAAACCGCACAACTTTTCAGAAGTAAACAATAGGTTTTGAAGCTTGAAAGATCCCTCTGTTTTGCTTTGCAAACATAAAAAGTGCTAGGCAAATTAATTCTTGGAAGTTTTTCATCTTTCCATCTTAATTTTAAAGCTTTTAAATTGAAAATGAATACTCATAGTAAACAGAAAATACCAGATGACTCTTAAAAATACAGCTGTTATGCAAACCATGAAGCTAGCAGAAGTGCAGGATAATGCACTTTCTTTTGATTGTGAAACATATTTATTTGGGAATGACTAATTGTAGTATTGGTGCTTTAATATTCACTGCAGATAAAACTCATTCTGAAGTGCTAATATATAGATATATTCTGAATGTTAGTTTCAAAATTTGTGAAATGATCTATATAACGCAAAAGCTGTAGTCCCAAGGTGTGCGTTATGATGGTCTTCTACTGTATCTTTAAAAAGTTGTTTTCGCAACAAAGTTAAAAAATATTTTATTAGGTGGGCAGGGACTGCATAAAAAAGTTTCACATAAAAATAACCCAAAAACTTACAAAATTGTAATCTTTAAGCGAAGTCAAAATAAACCAATGTTCGTAATTTTTGCCGAGTACTCGGACAAAATTTCCCGAATAAGGAAATTTTCGGAGGTCACAGTGACTTCCCATCTGGATGTCCCTCTCGTCACCTAATTGTCGTTACCTCGCACTCGATTTAAGGAAAATTTCATTTACTGAATCCCAGTCTGGTTGAAATTTTAAGCAAAAAAAAAAAAAATCGGACAAAAAAAATTACACACACAAAAAAAAAAAAATAAATAAATAAATAAAATAAATAAATTTAAAAAAAAATTGAATTTTGACACCTTGAATTCAAATTATGTTTTTCGCAATCACGAGTGTGTGTATGTAGGCGTGTGTGTTTGTGTGTGAGGGGGTATGTGTGTTTGTGTGTAGGGGTATGTGTGTAGGGGTATGTGTATGTAGGCATGTGTGTTTGTGTCTGTGTGCAGGCATGAACGTGTGCGTAGATGTATGTATGTTTTTGTGTGTGTATGTGTAGGTGTCTGTATGTATGCGTGAATATGTGTAGGTGTATGTGTATGTGTTTGTTTGTGTAGGTGTGCGTGTGTGTATGTAGTTGTGTATGTCTGCGCGTGTGTGTAGGACATGGATGCAACCTAGAGACGGCTTTCGCTAGATTAGCAGCATCCGGAGGAGCCGGTCGACGGTGATGGTGCGGAGGGTAGCGGTGGGAAAATAAAATGATAGGACGCCAAAAACAGTCAAGTGAGAACAATAAGCAATCGTGATTGCTCAAAAAAAAAAAAAAAAACGCACAAAAAAGACCGCATAAACACAAATTTGGGAGTAATTTAATCTATAAGCTATTTTACATGAGTAAATTTTTTCGCAGTAAAGGGCCTATTAGTAAGAGACAAAAAACAATAGGGTCTGGTGGGGGAAAGTGGTCAATGGGGTAAAGTGGTCATTCGTCAAATAAATGGCTATAGCTTGAAACTAAATATTCGAATGAATGTGAAAATTTTATTATAGAGTAGGGCAGTTAAAAACTACATTTTGAACACAAAATTTTACAACTGGCAAAATTTTATTTGGTTAAACAATATATTTTGTGAGAATATGAAAAGTTTTTAAATCTAAACACCTCTTTTAACTTCCTTGGGAAATTTTGTTTGTTAGAATTATGAACAGATTGACTATATAGGAAGCTTCCTACATGTCTCAAGAACACTTACTCATTAGCAGTTAGCTGAATCTATTTTAGATAAGTGTTTAGAACAATTTAAGTAAGATGGGGTAGAGTGGTCAATATAAGGCTTAACAAATATTGTTCTTCTAATGTCACTTAATCGTTAAGTATAAGGCAGATATAAATTAAATATTAATTTCATTTAATATGTATTGTTTTCGCAGTTAACGGGGTTAAATATACGAGTATATGCGTATACATACGCATATACTAGTGTAGGCACGGTAAATAGATGTATTCACGTAAATGCTCTAATAAATACGTAATGGGTATCTGAAAGTATTTTTAATCTATACAGATATGCATTCGACTACTCGTATAATATATGTATGTATAAATGTATGTATGTATGTATTCAAAAAGACACTTACATACAAGCATATGATATACAAGTATACAGGGTGAATTTAAATTTTTCGGCAGATTATTAAAAAGTGTTAGAGGGGAGGATAAGAGCAATAATCATAAGGAACATATGGTCACAAACACATTGTTGACGCGCTACATGCACGCAAAGCCAGAAACTGATGGATGCAAAACAGCTCACAAATTTACTACACAAAGACAATTTTACACAACATTTTAGGTCTCAAGAAAGTTTTAAAGCGATTGATGAAATTTGCGCATTGCAGCTGTAATAATGCGTCGCATTCACTGATCACTCTCTGTTGCAATAACGAGACTTTTGAAAAACTTTCATCAGTCAATGAGCTTTTGTTGCGATTCTTGTATTAGAGCTACTACAGGTCGTAACTTTTAACAACTGCTCTAAATATTTCTTAAAAACTAAACTGTTGGGTAAAATCATCTTTGTGTAACAAATTTGTGATTTGTTTTGCATCCATCAGTTTCTGGCTTTGTGTGCATGTAGCGCGTCAGAGAACGTAAGTTCCTAATAGTTCTCCGCTTCTTATCCTCCCCTCTCACACCCCTTAGATTTTTGCCCAAGAACTTGGATTCAATCTGAAAACACACATGCATATAAGCTTATATACTCGTGCATACATACATGTACTGGTGTATACACGTAAATGTACGTATACAGGTATATAATCGTGTTTGTACGTATACATACGTATAATACTAGTGCTTCACAATATATATATGTAAGTAATTACTTACAAACAGACACTGGATATATCTACGAATGAACTCGTGTATGCTCGCATATGTGTGCATGTACACTTATATATGCGTGTATACGTCTCTTGTATATGCATATGCTCAACTATCTCGAGATATAGGAGCATGCACGCATATGATGTTCGTTTACACGCGTATACACCGGTACGTACACGTGACACGTATATACACGTGAAACGTATATACTCGTGTAGACACGTATACACTCCTGTAGTAATCACGTATACATGTTTATATACTCGTGTATACACGTATATACTTGAGTTAGCACGTGCATGGATGTATCTGATGCGTACATGTATCTACTCATGTATGAACGTGTTTACTAATGTTTACACGACACGTATATACTCGTGTATACACACATGCTTGTGAATATACTTTTAACAATAAAAATAACCGAAATATACAAATATTAGGAATGTTTATAGTGGTTTTGCACCTATTTTTAACTACGACCACTTTACCCC
The DNA here is from genome assembly GCF_026930045.1 of Uloborus diversus. Taxonomy (NCBI): domain Eukaryota; kingdom Metazoa; phylum Arthropoda; class Arachnida; order Araneae; family Uloboridae; genus Uloborus; species Uloborus diversus. Next base: position 23,831 of record NW_026558753.1, read on the forward strand.
ATGATATGACCACTTTCCCCCACCCCATGGAGTAAAGTGGTCATAAAGACAAAGGGAAAAGAAAGTGTTATAAAACTACTTAAATCAATATTTATTTTCCTAAAACTCAATGTACCGTGTTCTTTAATAATGTAATGTAAAATAAAAACAAAAAAAAGTTTAAGTGTTTAAAGAATTTATTGTGTTTGTTATTCACCTAAGTTGAAAACCTACGATTTTCAACTTAGGGGACCACTTTATTTTATTGGACCACTTTTGCAGGGATAACTGCTCTGATTCGTTTGGGCATCGAGTCTACAAGCTTCTAGAGTGCGTTTATATCCAGAGAATACCATGCATTCGCTATGCAGCTTTTTAGATGTTGTGGGTTTGATGGAATAGGAGAGTGCTGTCAGATGCGTCTTTCCACCAAATCTCACACATTTTCTGTGGGGTTAAGATCCGAGCTATGCGGTGGCCAGGGAATATGTTGGAAGTCAGACTGAGGCTCAGCAAACCAATTTTCAGCTTTTCTGGTACGAGGTATAGTCGCATTATCGTTTATAAAGTGTCGGTCACCATCAGGATAAAAAATACAACATTGCAGTGAGCATTTTATCTGCCAGTATGTCCTTGTATCGTATGGCTGTTTGTTTACGCTAGAAGAACACCAGGGCACCAATTATATGCCGACAGAACATGCTCCATATCATGGTGCTCTCAAAGGTTTCTAAAGCATTGGCCAGTGAGTAAAACAGGGTGCCCACAGGGAGGGATTATGGCGCAAGTTGCGCCATAAGAATTTTTTTTTGGGGGGGGGGGGAATTTTTATTTATTTATTTCTTGAAAAAGAAATTTTCGGATGAAAGAAAAATATTAAAATTTATTCAACGAGAAACAGTAAAATGCAGGAAAAATACTTTTTTGACGTACTCCTTCCAAAATTTGGTAGCCGTGTCTTTGCACCTTAGAGACGGGGTGCAATCAGAGTATGTCGCAAATAAGGTTCAAACGGTTTGATTTCATTTTAATTTATCATGACTTTTTCTGGAACCAGTACAATTCAGTACGATGAAATTCAATGCGTGTGACAGCGATGAAAAAGAGGGGGTCAAAAACGGATGAAATAAAATAATTTTAAAATCTTTTTTTGTTTTTGTAAGAATTTTGACCATTATGCCCCGGCCTTTCATGGATTCACTAAAAACGGGAAGTTCAATAAGAAATAAATTTTTAAAAAAATTATTTTTTAGCTCCTTACTGGCCAATTTTATTATATTTTCATTTTAAATAAAGTCTAATTACTAATAATAATAACGAAGAAGTTTGGACTGTCTTTGGTAATGTAACGGTAAGGAAGGCTTTTCCCGAAAAAAAAATTCTTAATCTGATGTCTTAAAGACGCAAATTAAAGCCATCTTTAGCAAACTTGGAGCAAGGGGTTTGGGGTTTGCTCCCAGAAGTTTTGCAAAGTTAAAAACTTTTCTAACGTCTTTTAAAACGTTATTTCATGCTTCTCTTCATCTGTATTATTATTATTTTTTTAACTGACGAAATCCTAAGAACTCATTCGTGTTTAGGACTTCAAATTCAAGAAACTTTCAGAAAAACTCCCCCCTCACCATCATTAAAGATCTTCTTAAATTTTATATTTGGAGCTCAATTTCATTAAAAAAAAATTCACGGAAAATCCGTGAATTCCTTTCTTCCATTGCATTAGTATCGAAATTAATCTGCAGTTAAGTTTCTAGAATTTGAATTTCTAAAAACTGCCTGTGGAGGGCCCCTGAATCTCTCATCCCATAAATATTACCATAGACCGTCTAAAACTGCCATTTTAAAGGCACAAGTTCAAAAATTTTCCCAAGGCTGCCCCCCACCACCACCCCAGTCCTTCCTCTCTGCAGTTCTCACAAATGATATTAAAAGTAGTTTTAAACTTCGTTTTTAGGGTTGAAATTCTGAAACATGCCCCCTCAAACATGATTAAAGGTCTGCTAAAATTGCCTTTTTGTAGCTTCAATTTCAAAACGATGACAGTCCGTAACGTTACCAAAGATGGCGTACAATAGTCTTTTTAGCACTTGAATTTCAAGAAATCCACACTTCTCTCCTTAAAAAAAAATTGAAGACAATGTACCAATTGCGGTTTTGGAGTTCCGATTTCAAAAAATTGCCACGGGAGATCAACGGAGCTTCTCTGCCCCTAACATTACCAAAGATTGTTTCAAACTGCGTTTTTAAACCTACTACTTCAAAAAAGTTTCCGGGGAGAGCCCCTGAACTCCCTTTTCCCTATCATTATGAAAGATCGTCTGAAACTGCGCTATTGAAGTTTTGATTTGGAAATATTTTTCTAGAGCACTACCGAGCCTCTCCCCTGTGAATTTTAAAATATATTAGGGGAAAAAAGGTGGAATGAGAACTTGCAAAAACTTATACCCTTCTCCCCTTAGTTTTTTTTTTATTATTATTTTAATCTCGCGATGGTCCTGAAAACTTAAATATCATTATTTTGACTGAGATTTATACGTAAATTACAAATTTTGCCGACACATGCAGTAAATAGAACAAACCTGGTAGCCGTAGCACTCAAATTTGAAGTTCTGAGCAAACGGTTAAACTTATTTTAGTATTATCAGCGAATATTCGCAAGATCCTAAATTTATTACCGATAACTATTGTTTGTACGTAATTGCTGTCGTAAATGTAAGCATTACTTTTTCGCATCTGCCGTCACTTTTCTTTTCTAAATCTCAAGCAGCTTTATTTTGTTGAATTGTTTTGATTGATTCATTAAATGATTACAAATGATGCAAATTCAACCTAAAATGTACGACTCGAAACAGTGTTATGTTTTACTTAACTTAAAAGCAAGAGAGTTGGGGATTTTTTTTGGGGTGGGGGGGTGGGGGGTGGGGGGGTTGCGCCATTGAGGTCGGGTGGAGGATGGACACCCCTGCTGTAAAGTAATACGATACAAATCACAGGATACGAGTGTGACTCTAGGAATTTTCAAAGTCATCCCGTGAACGTTCGACCAAAAGATAATACAATTACGCGCTGGAAGCTTCAAGAGCTCTAAGTTTGATATGAAAATAATTTCAATAACGTGCTATTAATAATTATTACTTAATTTGTATTAAAGCGATGCCGTTTCCTGTGTGCGAATAAAAGTTAAACACAGCTTATGAACTTTTACGTCAATGCCACTATGAATGAAAAACTATGCCTATATAAAAAGGTTGAATATTAAGTTACGCATAAGATAAAGCAAAGTGCAGCACGTTTCACCCCCGGGACATTCGAAAATATGATTTGGCACAATCTAACTCCTGCTGTTATAAAGTCACCCCATTTAACGATACTCCTATGCCTAATAGCCACACATGAAAGGTGTTTAAAACAACTTTTTCTTCTCTACTACTGACCTTTGACTTTATAGAATTGTAGGGCTCGGGGCAAGAATGTGATATGACGCATGATGTGAATTTTCAGTAGGCTAATTTGCAACTTATAAAAAATATTTGTAGAATTTTTTAAAAGTATTCAATATTCTGCAATACTAAACCAGATATGTTTTTCTCCAAATGACGTAATCCATTGTCACGTTTATTTCATTTTCAGTTATGAGGAACAAAAATTTGATCGAAAAGTCACTCTTTGTGTGTTGTCTTATTTCTGCCCCGAGCCCTTCAATTCACGAAAAGTCGTTTTCGTTGTAAAAATGGGATTACTACATCATTATACTTTGGCTTAAATCTATTTAAATTGCATTCATGGCTGCTAATTTGACATTTTGGTAAGGAAGAACACGAGGTCTCATATGCTAAGTTATCCGGATGCAGCTTAAAGATTAAAGTAACAGCAATAGGCCAAAGTTTGAAGTCAAATATCCAACTCTTACTAAACTCAGTGGTCGATAACTCTCTCTATGAAGACAAGACGACCAATGAACTATCAAAAAATGAATCACTCAAACTGCACCAGAAAGAAAATCTAACTGTAATTGCCTGTTGTTGAACCACCTCTTCGAATATCCCAAATGTAACAAAAATGATATTTACACAACTGCAAAACGAAAAGAAGGGGCTTAAAATATTTTTTTTTTTTTTTTTTTTTGCCATTTTACTGTGCTATTCAAATATTATGATTGTTGGGTGAAATGTTTCTTAATTCTGAGGAAAAATATTTTTTTTTTCAATTGAGCAAATTTTGGGTCATTCCATGTGACAGACCGGGACATTTGGAGCAGTTTTGTCACTATATTTTGTTTCATATGTAAAAATAATACAAGCTAGATTTTTTTTTTTTTTTTTTGATAGCAACAGATAATATTGTCCATAAGAACTATGTATAACATGAAAAGTTATTCAGCTAGAAGAAAATAATTGAACCACATGACTGTGACGGAACGGGACACATACGAGTTCCGTCCTGTCACTGTCATTTTATTGCATATTCTTCAATTATTTTACTTATAAACAATAACTTTTGATGTTCGACGTAATTCTTATGACAAATTCCTTACTGTTGCTATCAAAAATAAAATCTCTAGCTTTTATTTGTATTATAACACAACAGATACTGATAAAGTAGTCCAAATGTCCAGTTCCGTCACATGGAATGGTATTTTAATTCACATTAAAACAGAAAGGAAGAAAATTCAAAACTCATTGCATATTCTTACATTGTGCAGAGGTCAGGAAGTGAGCGTGCTCTGCCTTTACTTTCAACTTTCAGTTCGCTATGGTTGAGTGTTTGTTATGCATAATTACCTCGAAGTTTGAAGAGTCACAGACACGGGCAGAACACTATACATGTCTTAACACAGCTAAATTCTGCGACAGTTTGACACAGATGTTATGCGGAAAAACATCTTCCGAACGCTGATGCTCTGCAAAACATCTGCGAGAATATGAAGCAGAATTGAGCCGTGTTATGGCATGAATGGTGCTCTACCGATGTTTGACTCTTAAGACTTTGATTCAGTGTGTATCAGAAACTTTCAACCATAACTAACACAAAAGAAGACACCAAAGTTGTTGGAGTTGCACCAACTATCAAACAACATCGTAAAATGAGGAGCCACTTAACGATAAAATTATATGGCATAAGTTCGGGTCTTTGGGGGGGGGGGGGGGGGCGGGGGGAGCGACTTGACATCCGGAGTTTCGTGAAATCTGGGTGTCGCTCTAACGAGGTTTGACTGTATATCATTTTAATAATATGAAAAATATTTTTTTAGGTGCTTCATTCTGTTGATAGTCGTTCTCATCATCAACTAGTTGGCATTGTAATTACTATGGAAAGCATTATTCAGTGTTCATTTTTCCCTAGAAGCTGAGAGTCTGGATCTATTTTGATGATGCTGCTTTGAGAGAGGTATGAAAAATTATCATTTGGGGTATAGCTTTTTTCTTCTACTTTTGTGTTGCAAGTTGCTTTAATAATCTGCAATTTGTGCTTTTTGACGTTTGTTATATCTTATTTTACTTTTCAGCATAAAGATATTTATTTAACTTATTTGTGGCTTAAACGGGCCTTAAGATTGCAATATTTTGTTTTCTTTTTCGTTTTTTAAATTGTGGTTGCTTTGCATTTTAATTTTGATTTTTCTATTCATGTTTCTTCTTTACTTTGTTATTGTTTATCTTCATTTGTTTTGGCTTTGATTTTTATTTTGTCTCAAATCAATAGGTTTTGTAGTCCTCGGATTGAGTTGTTTCGTTTTTTGAACCTTTTAAGATTTCTTCAAGAAGGTAGGCGCAAGAATTTTTCGAATTTTTTCTCTTTGAAATGTAATTAACCACTTTTTATCAAAATTGATAAAGTAATTATTCGGTCCAAATTGGCTTTACTTTGAGCTTCGATCCAAGAAACTAGGGTGCGTTTATCGTTTATTAAACGTAAACTTTGATTTACATCTTTCTGTTTCAAGTTATATTTCAGACTTAGATATTATTAACAAATCCTTGGGTCTAGAACCCTTTGTTCCTCTGAAAAACATCAAAATGTTTTAAAAAAGAAGTTGGCTAGGCTCTGTAAAATTTCTCAAGTTGTTTATCTTGATAATTCACCCGTTGTTAATACCAATGTTGTGGGTAATCTGTCTAGCGTTTCATGAAGCAATTCTCAAATTGAGGCTCTAATGATCATTTTACTATGACAGTTACACCTTCTTTTTCTAACCAAAAAAACTACACAATCAAGGAAATTCGCAGAAAATCCAAATTTGCAGCATTTGAAATAGTATCGTAAAATATGCTTATAGCACAAAAATTATGTGCCCTCGTCTGCCCGTTATCGAAATATATCTTTAAGTCTGCCGAAATTTTAAGTTAAGTCGCCAAATTTAGAGAGTACGTTCAGAAATGTAATGTGCGACGTGAATTCAACATCTGCATCTGATAAGACATCTCACTGCCATGTTTGGTCATTACCAAAGTGCGTAAAAACTGTTAAGTATATACTTAACTCAGGAGTAACTACCGGGGAAGGGAGTCGTGGCACAAACACCACTTTTTAGGGGTTCTTTTTAGGGGTATTTTTTCTCGTCTAGGGGGCGGCTTTCTTTTGTGGGACCTACCAGTTATTAGGAAGGGGAGTATCGCTCAGCACCTCTGCTTTACTTGTGATGGGTCAAAGTTAAGAACCGCTATCAAGCTCATCAAGTGGAAAGTTTCTCCAGAGAAACGACAGCTTAAGACAAGATTAAATTTAAAATTTCTCTTATTATTCGTGATGAAAGCAGGCCCACCACTTAAGGGTGTCAGGAGGTGGCAGTTGATTTTTCCTGTTATTCCAAGAAAAAGTATTTACATGTACTTGCAGAAGTGTAGTATGATTGGGAAGGCGTACGCGGGGAAACGCCGTCACCGCAACTTTATTTTGTTGTAAAAACAAGGCAAATATAATGTAAATTGCTTTCAAATCATCTTTTTCTCTCTCTCTCTTGGCAAATCCCCTAAACTCTAAAATGAGTTCCACCAAATATTTTTTCAAACTATAGCAATGTGTGGGTTTTGTTGCCGTGAGAAGGTAAAGTGTAATTTCTGCAAATTTTCCAGTTTTCATTTTTTTGCTTACTTGTAATCTTCTGAGTATCAGTTTCAGTGAACAATCTTGCTTATTTGGTTTTTGCTGAAAATTAAGCGCGAAAAGAAAGTTATAGTATTCTAACGTTTCTCTTTATGGAATCCGAAAAGCGTCTTCAAATATCTTAAAAATTTGTTTCTGCAGATGCTGCGTTTTAACTTCCCACAGCAAAATTAACCCTTTCCCCAGTAGAATTTTGAAGAGATGGTCCGGATAAAACTATATTTTTGCATTTTAGTGTATTTTAAGTAGATGTTAATTTAGTACTTAAAGTGTGAATTACTATATTGATGTCCTATATTTTAAGCAATTCTTATTACAACTCTTATAGGTATAAATTATGAGTTTCTTTTAGTTTCTGTGCAAAGTTAATTTGTGCACTTTAAGCAAATAAATTAAAAAATACTTCTAATTGAGAAATTTTAATTAGCAGATTAATGTTTAATATAAATATACAGTAAAAACAAAAGATGCCTGTCGAAAGGGGGAAAAATATACTACTGACTCTGACAAATGTGAAACTGAACAAAATAAGGATTAAAAGATAGAAAATTGTGGCACCAGGAACATTTTATCAATTTAAGTTTAGTACAGATATTGCAACAGTAAAACTCCACCAAAAAGCGAAATTGCAAAGGTGTTTCAAATTTAGGTGGCCGAGTTTGTAATAGCCTAGACTTGTACCAGGCAAATTATATCATGTCCGAGTGTTGTGGTGCACTCATCTGAAAATGAATAAATGATTGTAGTTTCATTGAAACAAAACGCGTAAAAGTTATTCCAGTATTTTAAAAATAAATAACATGCAATATGTTTTGCATTTACGTTATAAACATTTTTAGCTGTAGTGACAGGTTTTGATCGGACGACAGGTGTCGTTATAACGAACGTCAACTAGATGGTCTAGTCAATGGAAGGTAAAAAATAGGCTTTGTCGCAACTAATTTAAGGAAACCTGAATTTTTGCAGGATGTTCCTACACCAAGTTTACACTAAAAAGTCCAGACCCCCACCCCTCTTGCTTTCCTCCCCAACCCCTCCGAAACATTTCAAGAGCAGTGTAATGATTATAACATTTTCGTGTCGCAAAAAATAACGGGAAAGCTGTTTTTTTTTGCAGGATGTTGGTACTTAAACTATGCACTAAAACAAAGGTCCCCAAACTTCAGGCCTCCGCGGACCCCCTACGGAAAAATTACGCACTTCGCGGACACCCCCCCCCCCCAGAGCGCGCAAAAAAAAAATTGACACAGTTAAATCTATTTTTTTCTAATATATATTTAAATTTTTTTCTTTTAAATTGATGAACTCATTGTTCTGAGCTCTTGTCTGGTTTTCATTTCTTACATTATTATTTTGAGTAATGGAAGTTAAATTATCTTTGAAATTCAACTAGGAATAAAAATATTATCCCCAAATTTCTACAACATGAGTCTTGAAAATTTTGGAGCAAAAGTTTTAGTCGAAGCATAAAACCCCAGCTGTAAAAATGTCCCTCAATGATTGCATTTTACTTAATATAGTTTTGTAACAATATGAACTTCGTCATGTACACAAAATTAATTAATGCGTAGTGTGTTTACTCCTGAGAGTTCCGGGAGGGGAGGGGGGAGGGGTCATACGTCTTGCATGTACTAAGCAAGACCATTTTTATTCTTCATAACTGTGCTTTCTTTTCAAATTACTAGGGGGCACTGCCTCCTGCTCGCTAACGCTCACCAGCCCCCCTTATTTGATTCGCAAAGATTTAAATCGTCAAATTAAAAGAAACAGATTAAAAACGCATTATGTTCGGATGAAAAAGCACCTAATCCCCGGATTTCGAAATAACTTGTATCAACTTGCAGAGCCGTACATGCTAAAGGTCTCCTGACCATTACAAAACTGCAGTTTTGTACGTTTGAAAAATCACTTTCATATTCGTGGTCTCTAGTAATATATTTTGTTCTTTAGTTCGGGGCTTGAATTGAGTTGAGCCTAAGATTTTTCGTTAAAATCGAAACCCTTAAAGTTTGTGAATAAGAAAGAAAAAACATGTGAATCGAAAAGACGTAACCCTGGCAACGCCAAATAAAACATCAATAATTTTAATGGAGATGCGATTATTCTAATTTGAATTTTGACGGCTTGTAATTTTTTTTTCCTTTGGAGATAAACTAAGTTTTTCGACCATAGGTCGAGTTACAGCTGGAGTAAAAAAAAAGAAAAAAAAACCGCTCTTTTCAGTGGTGTGAAAAAGAAAATTGTGGGACTATTCCTTTGCCTTTTACTGAAAGCTTTAATAAAGAAGGTAGTGCCTCTAAATCTTAGCTAAGCCTAAAAAAGTTCAAGCTAGAAACACAAATAACTCCCGCCGTATTTAAGTTAGAGCATTAAAACAAATTGCGTAGAACACGGAAAATTCTACCCTTTCCAACGATATATAATATCAACATATGCAAGTAATTTTTCACCCCTTTATTAGGCAATACTAGCCAATTTACGCGAAATTTGAGCTTAAAAAATTAAACACTAAAAACCTTTTTCGAATTTCAAAAAATAAAACCCCAGGTGTACATCCCCGGGGCTTGAAGTAATTTTGAACAAAATTTCAAGGCTGTAGGTGCTATGGGGTCTCCTTTACGCACGTCCGCCACACACTTCCTTCCAGAATTTCTTTGAAACCTTACTTTTATTTACTAAAAAGAGAAAATATCGTTATTCGTCCTTCAATCTCAGTTATATGATTAAGGTGAAAAAACAACGTAAATAAAGCACAAATATTGGAACAAATACAGCATATAGCTATTTCAAGGCTGCAATGGAGCCTCTTCATCAGTGCAAAAAGCTTGGTCAGTTCTCTCGCAACTTCTGGTTGTGTTCGTGAGCTTTTTGCATTGATGAAGGGGCTCCATTGCAGCCTTGAAATAGCTGTATGCTGTATTTTCTCCAATATTTGTGCTTTATTTCCGTTGTTTTTTCACCTTAATCATATTGTAGCACAAAGCTTATGATAATTTTTCATTTAATCTCAATTATATTTAACGTTCTAGCTGGATAGCACTGCGGATCAACTGGCGTGATCTCGCAGACCCCAGGGGGTTCGCGGACCACAGTTTGGGAAACTCTGCACTAAAAAACATTAGTCCCCCCCTCTTGTTCCCTCCCCAACCCTTCCAAAAGATTGCAAAAGCAGTACTATGATTATACGCTTACAACTCAAAAATTAATGATGTTACCTTGGAGTTCCTTTTTTTATTTCATTCTAACAATAATATAAACCTACGGCACGCAGGATACATCCGGCCGCTCGAAGCTGATCCGTGTGGCCCATTGTTTTAAAATGTTACAACTCGAAGAGTGCGATTAATGAAAATGTTAGAAATTAGGAGCCAAATATTTAGAAATAGGTTTCTGAAAAACAGGATGCATTTAACAAAATAAGCATCAAGTAATGATAACAATTATTGATTTGCATTTTTTTCCCTTTTCCGTACTTTCCCATCTCTTTTGGAAAATAGTAAAATATTTTGAAATTTTATATGCTCTAGCCCGCGAAAACGATTTTAGTATGATCTGCAGTCCTCGGGAAGAGAATGTTGGGGACCACAGTTTATATTACATGCACTTTTTATGTATATAGCTCAGTTTCACCATTTTAATAACTTAATCATATACAGAAAAACAATTTAAACAAATTATCGCTTTTTATCTATTCGTCTTGGGAAGAAATGTTTGGACAAAATTTATAGGTAATAATGTAATGACAGTCATTTAGGTGAAATGGAGCAACAATATAATGACGTTCACTTTAAGTTTTACCACCATTGTATAATTTTTTGTCACAAAAGTTTATAGTTCGTTTGTGTCACCAATAGTCTACAAAATAAATCAATGTTTGACTAATTATTGAAATCGTGCATTAAATAAATCAGGAATATAGTAAAACCTGTCAAGTTGACCACCCTTGTAAGATAACCACCTGTCTAAGTTGACTGCTTTTTTCAGGTACAGAATTAGTCCTATATCATATAAATTAACCTCTATAAGTTGACCACCTGTTTAAGTTGAACACTAAAATGGTGCATCGCAAGTGATCAGCTTTCACTGTAGTGTATTTCAACTGATTATTTCCTCGCAGCAGATATTTTTAATGTTTTAATAATACTTTTAGTTATTATATTTTAGTCTTTTATAAGGAGTCATCTTCTAATATTTCGTTGGTTTGGTCCGAAAGTATTGTTTCAGTGCATTCCACTACAGTGTCTACACATTAAATTACAATCGAACCTAGCTTTACGACAAATACAGTTTGTAACTCATAATATTTTTAAAATTACAAGTGATTAATTGGAGAAGTTCATTTAGAGCAGAGGTAATCGCTACGAGCTTAGGAATCAGTCTGTTGCGTGAAGTAAATTGACAACTCGACTCTTTTGGGGGAAGTTAAAAACCTAACAAAGTTTGAATCTGGTGGTAAACCCTAAAAAGATGTTGACGAGTGATGTCTATCTGAAGTTGGTGCAAGTTTTGCTAAATGAAAATTTGACTTTAGAGACATTTTTGCTGTTACTTGCTTATACACAAACTGTTATTCAAACTTGGTTAGGTTTTAAACTTCCAGCAGAAGAATGGGGCTGGCAATACACTTCAAGCTACTGACTGATGCCTAAGGCTATGCAAATTACCCCTGCTCCAAATGAACTTCTCCTACTAATAACCTTGCAATTGTAAAACTTGTGTTACAAACTGTAGCTGTCGTAAAGATGGGTTCGAATGCACGTCTACTTGTGGGCACTGTTGTGGAATGCACTGTAACAATATTTTTGGACCAAACATTCTGTAGACTACCAGCGAACACAAACGAACTATAAACTTTTGTAACAAAATATTGCACTTTTGTTGTAAAACCTTAAAGTGAACGTCATTACGTTGATGCTCCATTTCAACTAAAGGACTATTGCAGATCATCATTGTATTATTATCTATAAGTTTTGTTCGTAACATAATTTGTTTATAACAGTGGTCTCCAATATTTTTCTTCTCGTAAGGGCCGCAGATCTTACTGAAATCGTTCTCGCGGGCTGGATCACATATAAAATTTCAAAATGTTTTACTCTTCTTAAATGACATGGGAAAATACGAAAAAGGAAGGAAAATTGCAAACAAATTTTTCTCATCATTACTTTAATGCTTCTTTTGTTGAATGCAACCTGTTTTTCATAAACCAATTTCTAAATATTTGACTCCAAATTTGGAGCATTGTCAATAATCGTAATCTTCGAGTTGTAACATTTCACAAAACAGCGGGAGACATGGATCAGCTTCGCTGGCCGAATGTGGCCCGGGGGCAATAAGTTGGGCACCACTGCTTTCTCATTGCTAGGAATGAAATGAAAACAGGAACTCCTCGGTAACATCATTAATTATTGAGATGTAAGCGTATAATCCTAGTACTGCTCTTGCAATGTTTCAGAAGGGTTGGGGGAGGGAGCAAGGGGGGGGGTCGGACTTTGTGTTTCTTAGTGTGTAATTTAAGTACTAACATCCTGCAAAAAATCAGCTTTCTCTTAATTAGTTGCTACATGAAAAGCGCATAATCATAGTACTGCACTTGCAGTGTTTCGGAGGTGGTGGGGAGAAAAGCAGGGGGGGGGGGGTGGGCACCACCACCCGAGATTCTACTCAAGGCCAAACAGCGGGAGGAAGATGGCTCCCCAAGAAGACCTATGCGACTGGATGCAGCTTGATGCAGATACCGATATTTTATGCGATTTTCTTTCTTAATCCATCGTTTAAATAGATTCCTTTTGTCAGCGAAATGCTTATTTTGATGCTCGTGACGCGCATTTCCTTTCGGTGAAAACAAAATAATTCCTATTACAATTATTAAATGAGTATGAATACATTCCTGAAAAAATTATTGAAAGAATTTCTGTTTGTCTTCAGCATTCAGTATGATTATCTCTACAACACATTATCAACAATATTTTTTTCAGCGTGGGATAATTTAATAGTCGTATTTAATGTTCACAAAAAAAAGCAAAGATTCCAGTCATATAACTCATTTATTCCCTTTTGGCACATCAAAATATCCCTAAAATAAAATCCATTTCACTATATCAACAAATAAATGCACAAATAAAATATAAAGAAAAAAATAAATTATTCAAAATATCTATTATATATTTAAAAAAGACATTTCATAACATAATTAAACTTTAATAAGTTAAGATTCATCGCTTGTGCATCTGTGTCTGACTTGTTTTTATTTAACAGTGCAAATTTTGATAGTTCATTAGTTTAGATCAAAAAGGATCAACACCAGTAAAAATCTGGAGATTTTTCTGACTAATACTTAAGTGAGAATAAAAAATAAAAAAAAAAAATATTCTGAGAAAACGTAAGGAAAAACACTTTTTTAGCTATTTTCATTTCATGGCAGTAGCTATTTTTTAATAATAGGTATAAGTTGACTGCTTCTGCTTTTAAAACAAAGCATGATTCAAATTAAATTTTACATTAACACCCTCACCCCTTAGCTACAACCACCATTTTTTTAACTATAATTCTGGGAAGCAGAAGTACCTACTATTTCCTAAAATTATTATTTCCATACTTTTTAGAAGATTTTTTTTTTTTTAATTTGGCAGTTTTCTATGTTTATCAGCCCTGAGTCAACATAATTTCTGAAATGAATTCAATTGTTCAGTTGGAATGAAGAGGGCAAAAAACTTTGATAAGAAAGCAATCTGAACTAATGGAATCAATTCGGCTAACTCCTATAATTTTGGGATAAGATTTTTAAATAATAAATTTTTAAGATTTATAAATATATTGTTATGTTTAGATAAGATGTGATGCTTTATGATATGCTTAAAGATAAGGTTTCCATCATCCTGTAAATTTCTAGTGTAAAACAGTATGTTCGACAATTATTTTTCTAAATTATATTAGTCATGATGTATAAGAAAAACTGCAATTTTTTTTACCATGTTCTGAAGTAATTTTGAAGTAAAAACAATATTGCCAAAGTCTGAAAATCTGTTACACACACAGAAAGAGGGATATATATAATTTTGCTAGTTTAATAAAAATTATGTAATGCAGTATAATTAAATTTAGAGTAACATATTTCAAAAATGCAAAATTAATTTATGTAAAATAAACTCATTTCAATCAATGGCTTTGTTAAAAAAATCACTAGATTCAAATCAATTGATTTAAAAAATAATCATTTGATTTAAATCATGATTTTAAACACGATTTAAAAAAAGCTGATTTAATTCAACGAACCCTGCTTATAACATTAAGTACATTAAAATTAAATCTGTGAACTAGTTTACTTTAATAATGTTTGGAACTTGCGTTCATTCAACAGCGTGCAACAATCGTGCCAGACAGTTTTTCCCCAGAACAATCAACTTCAGTAATTATTATTATTATTGTAAGATGCATTATATATATATATATATATATATATATATATATATATATATATATATATATTGTTATTTAATGAAGTTGTAAATTTTAATGTTCGAATATGCTTCATTCTGCTAATATTTCATTCCCTTACTTTTTAAATTTTGTAAATAATTTATGTATTTAAGAATTTTGAATATTTTTCATGACCAATATTTTTTCACATAAAAAGCCCTTACATATGTCTATCTCTGTAAAATGTTTCATTTGATTCCATTCACTTTAACTTTTCTGATTTTTATAAGCTCAAAATGGCTGCTTTTATGAAAGTGACTCATTTCCATTTTTAGGTTCTTAAAAAAAAAAAAACCTCTATTTAAAGTACAGAATTTGCTGCCCTATATATAGTAGGAACTATTGCTATATTTAGTAGAAACTATTGCAACATCGGTAGTGGGTACTTCCAAAAACTAAAACATTAGATAATTTAGAATTTATAAAATTTATTATTATTTATTCAAACTTTTATGATGATTGTAAAGGTGTTTATTTTTTGACACGGGGTTTTTGACTTAACATGGTTAATATTAAACCTAACATGGCTAAAATTAAAACTGTCAAAAGCTTGCCCACCAGGGTTTTTTCCATATTAACAAATTAATGCAGAAAATTTAAACATTTTAATAATAATATAAATGATTACATATTGTTAAATTATTGTTTTGAATTAAGAATTTAAATTCACTTTCAACAGATATTTGTTGTGACGAGGAAAATAATTTAAAAAAATGAATGCGTAAAATACGGAATTAAACAAAAATTTAATTTTCATGAAACGTATTTTAAATATTTCTGTCTCATTGAATGTGAAAAATATTTTATATTTAGGATACAACCACACAAAGGAACAAAAATACTAATGAATAAAATAGGTATAAGGTATACTGAACCTGATACTATTTTACCAGTGACTGTAATAGGGGAGGGGAAAGCGGAATAATGATTTACTTCCTGGTTATTCACGTTACTGTATACGGTTTATGATTATTCAGCATTTTAAAAACTGCAAAAAAAAATCATTTTGCTAAAAGTAATTATTGACATTTGTTATTCAATGTACCAGTCTTATTTTTGAGAAACAACAACAGAATTAATTTGTGCACATTAGTTTTTAATGGGGAAAAATGTTAAGAACTCACCCGAGATGACTTAGTTGGTGCAAAATCCTTGCGTGTAATAGATTTAATCCATCTTTTGCACATCTCTACATCGGCCGAGAATTAAAAAAGTTTACATTTTATAAGTGCTGTCGTAATTGCACTGAAATCCAGGCACACAGTATCTGAAAGGCATGATTGATACACTTATACAAAATAACAAAAGAAATAACTATAATAAGCGAAACTTAACCACTAAACAAATAAAATATGCGAATCAACAAAAACAATTCACAAAGTAAAGTCATAATCCCAAGAGTAAATGGCGGGGACAAAGCATAGCGACCGTTACTTTCAGCAAATTCAACAATGTGAGAGATTGAAAACACTCCCCCAGAAGGTTTGGGGAAAGCACTAACACGTCTTCTTCGCGTGACTCATACACTTTAATTCGGAGAGGTTGTTTGGCCTTGAGGAGTGTCTCGGTGGTGTTGGGGTGGGTCGGGACTTTGTGTTTTTTTAGGGTTTACTTTATGTGCTAACATTCTTCAAAAATTCAGCTTTCCTTAACTTAGTTGCGACACGAAACTTTTATTGACTGGGCTAATATTAATAGTTTTGAAGAATAAAAATATATATTTCCCTCTATCCATGATATCATTTCCGATAACGATAGTTTTGAAGTGCACATTTTTGACACTTACTATCCGTTGTTTTTCCTTTAGAATTTATTTATTTTTCCATTTAAAATTTAATATTTTTCGTCACAGTGGTCAGAGAATAAAACTTCATAATGATTATTCAATGATTATCGCTTCTTTTTAAAATATAAGTACTGATACCATAACCCATGACCATTTTACGAGTATTTCAGCATCAAAGACTATCCGTTTTATTATCTATATACTGTATGAGTTCAAATTACCCTGTTTTTTGTACCTATTCATAGTAATTCTCCCAGATTATTAAGAAATACTTACATCATATTTCATTATTAATTCACAAGGGGACGATGGACTTTAAGTTACTTTTTTTTAAGTTTTCACACTAGACTTAAGGTTTTGTGAGCATATGTATTTAAGCATAAACATATAGAGAATCACACACACAAAAAAAAAAGAAAAACCAACTCTTACTTATTTCAAAATTTAAAAAATTTAAAAATATTTTGAAAAATTTAAAATGTTACATGCAATTTAAATTTTTCTAAATTTTCTGATTTCATTACATAATAAATCATTGCAGAGAAAAATTAGTATTAATTAGTAAATTCCGTAAATATAAAATTTTTGAGAGTTTTTTAAAAATACTTCATTAAAAATTCCCCGAAATTTCTCTTGCTAGTAATTTTTAGTTTTTTTTTAAAAAACCTTCTTGAAATTAGATTCTATAATGCATACCAAGTTTTATTATTTGGTAAAACATGTGGATAAATATTGGATTTCGTGTACTTTGAGCGAAAATTGTGTCACATGAAGCATTTTGTATGTATGAAAATAGAGAATTTCGTTTCGAGTAAAATGTAATTAAAGTATAATTTTGCACTTATCTTAAAAATTTAGTTTGCGAAATCTCTTTTTCGGTGTTTTTATTTGCCATTGAAGCGTGTTTCGTTACAAGAACAAGATTTATAATAATATTTTAATTAAAATAATAGGAGAGATTATTAAAATTTGACTTTTCCTGCTTTGTCTGCATCTGAACAGCCGAGTTTGATGGGAGTATCTCATGAAAAATCGTTTTTTGTGCAAACTTTAAGCAATCGTAACCTTGGTAAAACAATGCTCAATCGCTATGCGGTTTTTTGAGTTATGAAGAAAAATGTTTGAAGTACAACAAAACACAAAACAAAGTTTTGATTTTTTTAATCAATTTTCGCCGAATACAAGGTCTACACTTAAAATACAGCAATATTTTGAAATGTATTATTGTCACAAATGAAATTTTAAAATTTACGTTTCATTTTGTTGAAAAGTTGTCGTTCCTTTGAATAAAAGTATCTTCTTTCCACTTCATAGGCTTGATGGTGGTTCTTTAATTTAACACTCACTAGGGTCAATCTATGTGAAATCATGCAGGAAAAGAAAAATATTTTGCTCACTAGTTTTGATTTTTAAATTTTTTTGCCTATTTGACTGTTATATTCGGAGTCTGAAACGGTGGTTTAAAAGTTTTTAAACCTTCAGAATTTTTTTGGCAACCACTTTTCAATAGCTGCGGGGTCAACTTTTCACGAAAATAGCGCTTTACAAAAACTCATAGAACTTTCTTATTTATGAATGTATCAAAATCATTTAAAAACCTTTAGATAGAAAAGAAAATGGCCTATATTTTTATGATAAGTGTTTCTCTGATTTGACAAATATGTGTAGCATTGAGATAAATAAATACATTTGTGCTGAACAGTAAAGTAAGACAAAACAACGTTAGATGAAGCACAAATTTGCAAATTACCCCAGACACGTGTTTCGGCGTTACAGGGAACGCCTTTTTCAATGCAAAAAATAATGAGCTTATGGATGAAAAGACATCCGACAAAAGCCTTTGTCGGATGTCTGACTGATTCAATACAAAGTGATGAATTCTTTCAAAAATAAACTGAATTCTAACATGATTTTTTATGGCTAATCTAGTCATAAGTAGGATCATTACTTCACTTTGAATTACGGTTTATTTTGTCTCTAAAATTTAATACATATTTTTTTAAGTTTGGACTTATGCCCTTATTGCAGTCAATAACCTTAAAGTATAGTTTATAGTGATGAAAATAAAAATAAAGTAAGACATTTTATTTTAAACTGTTTAACCACAAGTTTAATGACATATTTGGATTTTGCAAAAAATGGGAGGTATGCTCTTTCTGAAATAATGGATTCCCTTATTGGCGGGCGGGGTGGGGGGGGGGGGGTATGCTCGCTATAATCATATTTAATGCTTCTGGGGACTCTGATTTTTAGAGTTATGTGTGGTCAACTACCACTTCTCAAATAGGGGTTAGAATAATTTCGTACTCGTTAAAATTATAGTGCAAAATGTTATCGGTGATGCTGCCAAGGCTTAGTTCGCATTACAGCTGCCTTCTCTGAAAACCGAACAGTTGGTTGGAGTGCTTCAGAGGTACCTTCAGCTAAGACCCCTATAGTAGAGGAGCCGACGTATCCGCCATTTTGAAGCAAACTTGATCCAGTGCTTCGTAGCGATAGCATTGCTGCTGTTGTTTACATTTCTTTGGCATGTGTTTAATTGAGTGAAATGGGTGGTTGTTCGGCTGTTAGTTGTGCTGTAAATAGGCTGTATATATAGCTTATTCGGCTGTAAATTGCTCCAAAAAAGGATTTCAGCCTACATGCACACTCGCGTACACGCACAACACTGCATACACAACACTCACACACATGCATACGTACACTCACACACACGCATCCACACACATGCGCCTACACAAACACACATGTGCCTACACAAACACGCGCATACATACACACACACACACACGCTCGTTATTGCAAAAAACATAATTTAAATTCAAGATGCCAAAAGTTCAAATTAATATATATATATTTTTTTCTATTAACGTCTATTCATTTGATTCTGTAGCCTAGAGAGTTGACTGAAAATTTTATCTTGAATTTATTATTGAAATTTTTTTATGTATTGTATTTAATCTAATTAGGGCCTAAATTTTACTGTTTTGATTGGCGTCTTTATTCCAATGATGAGTTTTGGGGACTATTGTCCTTGTTCAAAAGAGAATTTTTCAGTGCTGTTTTTTTTAATCCTGTTTTTTTTTTTTTTTTTTTGAGCAACAATGATTGCTTATTGTTCTCATTTGACAGTCCCTGACGTTGTGGTTCCTTTTTCAGCTTGGACCAGCAGCACCACCGCCCACCGGCGCGGCGGCGGCGGCACGGCTGCTCTGGTCCTGAGCACTGTCCCCCGGAATCCGCTTCTGCTGGGCGGTGGCGTCCATGTCCTACACACGCATGCTCATACACCCTCCCCTACACTCGCGCGTCTTTACACACATACACAGGCCTACGTGCACACACGTAAGCCTGCACGCACACAACTATACATACATAACCACCCAGGAGGAGGGACATGCTGGGCGGGGGGGGGATCAATTTCTAGAAACAATAACTGTAATGAGTAGGGTCTTGTCGCAACTCGTGATTGCGAAAAACATAATTTGAATTCAAAGTTTCAGAATTCAAATTAGAGTTGATTGGAGGAAGAGGGTCACAGGTTTTTTTTTATTTTTTTTATTTTTATACTGTTGATGGTATTTCGGTATTTTTCTTTATTCTGAATGTTATTTTTTTTACATATTCTTCCAATCCAGATTTGTTTTTGGAGCAATGGATGACGTTATTGGGAAAACTTACTTTTATTCAATCAGGAGTTAATAGAGACCGAACCGCCTTATTCCAATAATGACTTTCAGATAAGTTTTTTCTTCTTCTAGAGGAGAGTTTTAGGAACTATTGTCCTCGATCTGAGGAGATTTTTCAGGAACTTGTCTTTATTCTAACAACTTTTAATTGGAGCCGCTGATTTTATTTATGTATCATTATTCTCAATCTGTGGTTTTTAGGAACTTGTTTTCACGCTAATTAGGGTTTTTCCCTCAGACTAATCTGTTGATTAATACGTTCCCCTGAATGGCAACTGCTGTCTTTTTTTTCAAAAGAAGATTTATAGGTTCTGCAGACAATATTCCAGGACGTCTTTATTTTAATATCATAATTTTAAAATATTTCTTATTTATTCAGGAGAAAATTTTGGCTTGCGTCACGCGGCCTCCGTAAAAGAATGGTGTAACAATTGAGTTATTTCTACAGTCTATTCGGATCTGGACCAAATTTGGAAGGGAGGTACTTGGGCACCCGAGAAGGAATTTAGAGGGTGGGGAGGGAGGGTTCAAGCACTAAAAAAAGAACCGCACTGTTTGACTTTAAATTTCCGGATCCGAAAAAGGCAATAAATGGCTCTATCTACCCGAAATAATGATCCTATTTTCTTGATTAAAGTTTCATTTGAAAGCTCGAAAGTTTTCCCCTAAAATTGATTTACTTCCTTCGAATTTCAAAAAAAAAAAAAAAAAGTGAAGACTAAAATCACCGGAAAAAAAAAAAAAAATTATCAACATTTTTAAGCTTAATGGAACATCAATATCAAATCGAAAATTTATCGTTTGCCAACGAGCTCAGTTTAAATTCTGTAAATCAGAATCAGAAGGACGTAAGTCACAATATGATAATTTTACAGGAGAGAGGAAAAACTTTTTTTCTGGCGTCGCGTGCAAAGGATGAGTCGCGTGCTTTTTTGACCCCGGCAAAAAATTGAAAAGGATTATTTTCACAGGGTTCGATGATTAAGTTCACATGGCTCGAAGAGAATTAACTTTATATACAATGCACTAATGAACATAAAATCGCAATTTTCGGATTTACGTCAATCCGGCTATGAGGAACATAATTAACGTGAATAAAATCATTTTCATGTGTTGCCTCTTTTTTTCCTCGAATGTGAAAAAATCTTGCTTTTGCTTTCAGGTACACTTTTCCCCTTTAGATTATTTTCTCGCCCCCCCCCCCTTTTTCTTTTTTTTTTTGTGCTGCCAGTAGAAGATAGCCAGCAGAAGTTTTTTGTTGTATTAATGGAGTGTTGGATTTCATTTATTTGGGACATTTAGATTTGCTGTTAACAAAATTTAAGAATCATTATTTTGACTGGAAATTTTACAGCATTTGTTTTTCTATTATTTAAGCCTAATTGCTGAACAGGCGTCACTTGACGTAACTTTTATTTTCGAGGCAGACTGTACAAAGCTGGTTTATAATAAAAATAAGGGTTTACATTTACAGTGAAACCTCTCTGAGCGGCCACCCCTCCGTTCCGCAAAATTTCGGCCGTTGAGGGGGTGGCCGCTTTAAAGGGTTTTCGTTAGAGTCGCAATATAATTCTAAAGTATACAAAAGAGCAAGTCTGATATGCAGAATGAAGTTTGAGACCGTTCTAAAAGAAAAATAGTACATTATTTAATTATTATATACATTTTTTCGAAGAAAGGATACAATTTGTGATTTAATTTTTTTATTTTCTCCAACAATTGTTTTGAAAATAAAATGAAAGTTGTTGCTTGTTGCAACTCAAAATGATAAATAAATTGCTCTAACCAATTTATTTGTCGTTGCATCTGAATTTCCGATGACTTTATTTAATATCCCCAAAAAGGATTTCAGTTGAAAGTTTAATTTGCTTATGATTAAAAAACGCAAATTGATTGTCAGAAGTCGAATTGGTGCCTGGAAGGCATAAAAATGTATTTGCTCAAAAGACGATAATTACACACAGCGAACTGATTAGTTTAAACCAATCCCGAACTAATACAGTCGACGCTCGATATAACGACCATCTCTGTGCCAGAGAAAAAGGTCTTGATAATGAGTGGTTGTTATAAGAGATAGAATTTTTAAATAATATACACATCCATCATGCATGTTCCATTGTTCCAATACAATTGGCACTTTTTTAAAGATTACAGTAAAATGCCCAGGTTATTTTTTATCATGGGATTTTTAATTATAATATTTTTTTAATTATAGTGCAAACTATTATGACAAAAAATTTTCAAGTAGAAAATTTAGGAAATAATTGTATTACAGTACTTACAAATCATTCATTTTCTGAAGATAAAATCAGAAACAGTTGCTTTCCTTTTTAGCACATGTGATTTTTGCAAAACATAATTTTCCATTTTAGTAATAGATGATAAATAGTGTTTTTATTGCGTTTCGAAGAAACACTTAAAAGTCTCTCGAGCATTTAAAACATTTTTCATACTGAGAACTTTGGTCTCAATTTCTTCTTCATCTGATCATCATACATTAATTTAGTTTTGTGCACAATATCGAGAGGAACTTCATTTTCTGACAGACATGTGTTGACACATTCTAAATCATAATTGATTTTAGTATAACCCTCAAAGTTCAAAACATCTACCAATTTCATTTTTTTTAGAAATTTTTTACAGCATTTCATTTTCTTCGTAGAAATTTTTATCTTGGATTGCCTGAGAAATCATTTAAGCATTTTTCTTTTGCTTTTTATAATCAACATGGTGGAGGCAATTCTTGATGGTCTTTTCTGAATTCCATGCTGTTTTAGAAAGATGCAAAGCTGTAAGTATACCCACTTTATAATCTTCACCTTCTTCCAGTCTATAAATGGTAATAAAGGTCATTTCAAGTTACATATTAGTATAATTGTAAAAAACACCAGGAACAGTGTTCGTTGAATTCGGTCGCTGTATTGGATTAGATGATGCAGAACGGTCGTTATACCGGAAGGAAATTGACATGGAGTTCATTGGAACAAAGTTGGGACTTTTACCACCGGTTGTTATAATGGATTGATCTTTATAATGAGCCCCGACTGTATTAGATTTGATTGAAAAACACTTATTTTCGCCGACTCGTTAACTGAAAGAAGTTTTTCTCAGTCGGCAGTGTAATATTATCAAAACTCTCCATTGCTGTTTCGTGCTGGAAAGAATTCGAAATCGAACTCTACTAATTCTCTCGCCGATTTTTGCGCCTTCATATCGCTTGGAATTTCAACACGTATTTCGAGATTAATAAAATGGTCTCCGACAGTTTTGTTTGCAACCCAGATTACACGTACACACTGCCCAACTAATAAAGTAAACATAAATGACATTTTTACACTAAAAATTTCAAAATTCGTTGAAGACCAATACAAATTCTCCTCTTTGAGCTGAAAAGCTGCAGATTAGACACAAAGTGTCGCTAGTAGATTTTCCTGAAAAACGGAGTGGACGCATCCCCTCGGCGGCCGTTCAGAAGGTTTGGGTAACCGTTGCTAGGGGTGTTTTCAACATTTAAGTTCATGGGCCATGTCGAAAAAAAGTGGCCGTTTAGAAGGGAGGCCGCTTATGACAGGTGGCCGCTCGGAGTGGTTTCACTGTAATACTATTTTACTGCTAAACTGCAAACGTTTTTCATTAACCACTTGAATTACTTGAGTACTGTCATACGGGCTACTATGGCCCACATTTAGGAACTTTTATCATCTTATTCCAAAACTTTTGTACCTATTCCTTTACTCATCTGTGGAAATTTATTTCACACAATTAGAGACTCTTAATTAAATTTTTGAATAGCTATCAGTTTGCTTCAATGTGCAATTGCCCTATTTAATTGTTTTTTATTTGGACCACTGTTACCATTTCGTTTGTGTTACTTAGGCCCAAAGTGGTTTTAAATTTTTTTATTTGGACCACTGTTACCATTTCGTTTGTGTTACTTAGGCCCAAAGTGGTTTTTTCTATTTAGATCATTTCATAACTAAACAGGGCCTAATAAAGACTTGTGGACTTACGAAATTCTGTTAATAATAAAAACAAAAGTTTGAGTCACACATTTGTTTTAAGGAAGTTTGTATGCAGGACTAGTTATTGTCTCACAAACTGTCGTCAAAAAAGTCAGTTTCATAACTTTTGTAGGTTGAACAATTTTTTGAACAGAACCAATGTGAAAAACAAATGATCCATTAACTCAATCCACTCAACAATATCTCCTTCTTTTACCACATCAGGTATAACTGAAAAACTGAGCTCAGCCCATTTCATTTTGCCACATCAAAATTCTTTAAACTTTTTAACAAAATTTGAAAGAATTGGATGCAACTGGGTCGACTTCTTTTTGGACCTCTTACAACTTTCAGTTTCTCTTCATCTATATATATATAAATGGACTTTGGTAAATTTGTTCCCTAAGATCTCAGAAACTACCCGGCAGATTTGGCTGAAACTTTCACCATTTGTTCTTTTTGGTACTGGGGAGGTTTGTAGACCAGTTCAATAAAAATCCGATTGATAGTTACTTTTTTATTCTAATTTGTCCACATTTTCGCATAAATGCCCCAATATGACGGTTAAAAAATACTTGCACATATTAAAATTATGTGTCCATCGAAAGCGCTTATTTTTCTGCTGAAGATGGCATCTGTTAGAAAGTTCTAAGTTGTATGAAAAACGAGTTATGGGCTTTATTGTTCCATGTTAGAAGGCTTTCCTCAACCCAATTCATTATTTAGTGTATCATCTCAACTCGCAGTTCATAGTTAGAATTGTTGAATATTTTTGTGTTTCGTCGGACTGTTTGAGGCTTTACTCAAATCAAATCTTAAAGTAACTTTTTCCCCCCAAGATTGGCTAATAATAACTATAGATTTGGTTGATTATTTTCCTTTAAACGGAACTTCAGAGTAATTAATGGGTTTTTTATTATTTGTGCTGATTGGAATTTTTAATCATTATCCTATCTGACAGCAGAAACCTCGCCAAAATTTATGTAGAAAGATTTCAGTAGCGGATGCATTTGGCAGTTTTTCAACTGTCACGGTTTTTGAAGTCAAAGAATACATAATAATGTTTATCAGGTTTCACCATGTAAACAAAATATCGTCAATCAAAGAATTTTTAAAAACTTTTTTTGCCGTAAAATAATCCAGCAACTAAATTAGGCAAATCCATAAACAGCACAAAAACTTCCATTAATGTGACTTTGTGCACAAATTCAAACCATCGCCAAATTTCACTACTTATTTTGGAAACCTTACGGGATACAGATTGAAACTATTACGGATGAAATTGTTTAGCGCCATTTTATGATGACCAAAAGTATTTTAGCATATGGCGACAATATCTCTTTAACAAAAATTAATAACATACTGTTTTACAAAGTAAGGAGGGGGAGCATTATCCAAGGTATCCCAAAACGATTCCCGCAAATTCGGTAATATTTTAAATCGCACCTAGAACCCACAATAATTAAGATTTTCCAAAATAACTAAAGCAAGTTTAAGGGGATCACGGGCGTGCGGCTACATTTTTTTAAACAGTTCGTTCTTCAATAGACATACAAAGAAGCTAAGACTCGATGTAAAAAAAAAAAGTATTAACTGATAAATCTTTTTAAACATGTGAAGTTTAATTTTATAATTCGGAAATTCTTCAAATTTGTATACGCTTAAATTTCGTGTTTTCGTTTCTAAATGAATACTATTTTGCTCTTTATACTTACTGCTACTTTAGTATTATGAGTAAGGAAGAAGCTAGATTTTAAGTCACGTCAAAAAGATGTGTTTTAAGTTCTTTCACTTAAAACAGAAAACAAATGCAAGTAACGATTCTTTCTGATAATTATTGCTAACCCACGCAACGCCGGGTATTTTTGCTAGTCTTCCATATAAAAGTCATGTCTTTGTGACCTGATGAATTGAGGCTGCAATCTCTCTCTTTATCCGTTGATGAGAGTTCCCAGTTTTTTTTTTTTTTTTTTTTTTTTTGAGCAATCACGATTGCTTATTGTTCTCACTTGACTGTTTTGATGTGCTTTTTTATTTTCCCGCCAGCACCCTCGGCAACATCACCGTCGACCGGCTCCTCACAATGCTGCTCCTATAGCGAAAACAGTCTTCAGGTTGCATCCATATGCTGCACGCACGCGCATACATACACAACTACACACACATACACACACGCAAACACACACACTCAAACACATACATACACACGCATACAGACACCTACACATACATACAGACCCCTACACATACACACACAACTACCCACACACTCATACCTGCACACAGACACAAACACACATGCCTACACGCAAATACACATACCCCCCAACACCACAAACACACATACCCCCCCCCACACACATAAACACACATGCCTACATACACACACACTCGTGATTGCGGAAAACATAATTTGAATTCAAGAGGTCCAAATTCAAATTAATTTTTTTTTTTCGCTTTCCTGATTAAAGTCCTACTTCAAGTTTTTCTTCTCCTTTCCCAACCCCTCAGACGGAATTTTTCAAGTTTTACGGTGGGCCAAAGTATGTCGTACTTTTTAGGTTTAGACGATGTTTTGTAATCACGAAACCCTAACAGAAATGAGAAGTAAAACTATACTATTTCATAAATTATTAAAGAGTAATCATAAACAATTAATAACAAACTCTTAGTAGAGGTTGAATTGTCTTTGCGTGTAAAAGTTTGTTAGGTTATAAAGAAGAGGTGCTAACCTCTAGGGAGGGGTCATGGCGCAGACTGTGCCCTTGAAATTTTTAGGGGTTTGTTTTGAGGGGTGTTTTCTCTGGGGGGAGGGGGGTCGTTGCGTTATTTAGGGGGTGCCCCTGAACTTAGGGTGGACATCCCTGTATAAAGACACATGTTAGTACAAGGAAAACTAAACGTTTAGTTTCGCTTTTTGAGCAGAGCTATCGAACTTCTTGGTGTACATCACTGCATGCTAGAGGCTGCTCTCTAGCAGATTTCGCGTTGAAATTAGTTCAAACATTACTTCCTAAAGGTTGTCAGAGAATAATGTATCTCTTTCTCAATTTTGGCCTAAGTAGCCCGCATTTACGGTACTCTAAAAGTATGGTTGAGTTTTTTGAGCAATCACGATTGCTTATTGTTCTCATTTGACCGTTTTTGGTGCCCGTGCCTTTTTCAACTTGGACCAGAAGCCTTTGCAGCACCACCGCCCACCGTCCTCTGCTGGCGGCTCGGCGCGGCTGCTCCGTTTTTGAGCTACCCGCTTCTCCTGGTCGGAGGCGTCCATGTCCTACACACACGCACGTTCACACACATACACTCACACACACCTACGTGCATACACACAGGTCTACGCACACACACAACTATGCACAAGTAACCGCGCAGGAGGAGAGGCAGGCTTGGGGGGGGGGGGGGGACAGGAGCCGTTTCTAGAAACTAACTCCAATGAGTAGGGTCCTGTCTCAGTTCGTGATTGCGAAAAACATAACTTGAATTCAAAATTTCAGAATTCAAATTAGTTTTTTCTTTTTTTTTAAATTTTATTGCAACGCACATAATTTTGTTATTGAACAATATAAACTTAATGTTCACGAATATTAAATGACAATGTTAACTACTACTCTACTTCACAAATGAAGATTTTTACATTTTTCTTTACAAAATAAGTGACTGAATGAAAAACAGCGAAAACAAGGTAAAAAGGGGGAAAACATTTTAAAAAAATTCATGAATTTAAATATTTTTGTGAAGAAATGTAATAAATCGTAAAAAAGTGTTATTCTTTTTTTTTCATTGAATTATTTCGTTACAACTCATGATACACGTCCTTAGCATCCCAGCTTGAAATTTAATCTTCTCACTTTCCCATGTAAACCGGAAGAATTAACTCATGTCATTGGGCATGGCATCTAGAAGTGTGCTTCTACCAAAAACGTAGAGCTTGAGTATTTATGTGTATGGTTTTACATAACGCCCTGTTTGTTGTGTATAGGAAACAAATTAGTGATAATAAAAAAATGTGATTAATTTGAATTTTGACATCTTGAATTCAAATTGTTTTTCGCAATCACGAGTGTGAGTGTGTATGTAGGCGTGTGTGTTTCTGTCCAGGCATGAATGTGTGGGTATGTATGTGTGTGAGTTTGTCTGTGTGTAGGCATGAGTGTATGGGTGTGTGTGTCTGCGTGCTAAATGAGTGTGTGTATGTATGCTTGTGTGTTTGTGTCTGTGTGCAGGCATGAGTGTGTAGATACTTGTGTGTGTAAGATATGGGCACAATCTGGAGACGGTTTTCGCTAGAGGAGCAGCATCGGGAGGGGTCGGTCGACAGTGGTTCCTCAGAGGGAGGCGGAGGGAAAAGAAAATCATAGGAATTCAAAACATTCAAATGAGAACAATAAGCAATGTCATTGCTCAAAAATATTAAAACTGGATGGATCAGCGACTCATACCTTTACAAAAGGTAAAATATTTCTTACCCCCAGTGGCATGCTCAGTGGGCTTACCATACGTCCGGTATCAGCCATAATAAAAAGTTCAGGGTGTGTTAGTAGTATGATAAAAAAGTAAATTTTCTTTTTTATTAAATCTTATTTGTTTGTACTTCAGTAGAGGTTAAATTTAATTTTGTGAATATGTGGTGTTGGCCTTGTGATCATTTTTGCTTCAAAAGAAATGAGTAACCCACGGCAATTTTTCTTAAAAATAGATATTACGTAATGCTAGATTTATGTTAGGTAGAATCCATGTCAATTCAACAAGGAGTGTAACATGATGGTCTTGGATTTTTTTGAATTTAACGTATGTTAAAATTCATAAAAAATTAAAAAATGCGTTTTTTTTGTCCAAAAAAATTCCTGGGCCGAGATACAGGCCGCCAAAGATGGCGGTCCTGTCATGATTTCTCACTTGGGGTTTTCATCTTAATGTTTAAAGTCCATTATCTCAGGAACGATAGAACATATTTTGTTACGGTTTGTTTTTTTTAAAGGATATTTTTTCTTGCTTAAAAGCATATGCAACATTTTGAAACATGTGCTTTAGTTTTTTTTCCACAGTCCTTTAAAAAAAAGTTAAAAATGATTTTTTTTTATTTTTCTTAAAAATGCCGATTTTAAACATTTTTATTTTTTTAGTTTATTAGTACCGACTACGTTCCCTGAAAAGGAGAGCTTGCACTCGTTCGTTTTTCAGATTTTATAGGCATTCGAAAAAATGAGGGTTTTTAAGGAACACTTTAAGTTATGACAGAACTGAAAATTCAAAAAAAAAAAAAAAAATTAATAAGTGTTTAGAGAACACGTTTAACTCAGTCATGTAAAGACACTTTCATTTTGAGTCCCCATTTTATGTATGTGCAAGCTTCTGCTGTAATTATTTGCCCAATCCTTACTCCAATTACAATCCTCTTTTAAAAATGTAGCATTAGTCTCTGATTGTTATAAAGTCAAAAGTATCAATCTCATAGTGATGAGAATAAACACATATTTAAAACACTTTGAAAGTATGTAAGTTGGGTACAAAGCTTCATTTATCTCTTAGAGGATTAGAATTGCTTCTGTGTCTCCAAGTTTTTGAGTTATGGCTTACAGAGTAATTGATCTTGAAATTTCATCTTTTATTTCAAAATGAGAAAATTCGAACCCTTTTAATTAAGCATGATTATTAAAGACGGATTATAATTACAGCTGTTTTTCAAAGTTTCTGACTCATGGCTTACAGTGTAACTGATCCTTTTTTGCATTATTAACTTTGAGACTGTTAAATTAAAAATGTTGAAGTTCCATGGATTTCCTGCCTGGATCCACAAAAGTGTACTATATGTAGTATATATCTGTAGCTGAGTCTCAAAGTTATCAACTCGTTGCGAAAAGAGTAATTGACTTTGAATCTTTAGCTTCATCAATTACAAAATCATCAACTTTGAGGCCGTCAATACCATGTTTTCAAATCACCTTTTTCTTTAAACTCATGAGTGACCCACCAAATTATTTTTACTCACATGTACCTAATATTAATTAATAGTCATTAAAAAAAACCACAGGTCACTTGTTGATTTAGAAGCAAAACGATCGTAAAGGCAGCACCGTATACTCATGATATTAAACACTCGATTTCTACTCAAAGACAAACTTATCGGATTTCTTAAATCCGAAGAGTAGAATGGTTAAGAAGAATGGAACTCTTTTTTTTTATCATAGAAGAATAAGCAAATTGGGAAAATTTCTGAACATTACAGTTAATAAAGAAAAAAAAATTGTTATGAAACTTGCATTGAAATATTATTTTTCATTTTTGACAGTAAATTTGTACCTTGAAAAAAGCGGAAAACTTTCGTTTTAAAAATGCATGGGGCAAATTGAAAAATAAAATATTTTTCTCGTGATTTTATTTTTTATTATTTAAAAATGTGTTTATCAAATGAATGAGTAAATTAATCAATTAGCGAACATATGATTCGCTAACTAAATAGTGGAAGAGTAACCGAAAAAAAATTTAATTAATAAGTTGATGTATGTAAAAAAAATGATGGAATGAAATAGGGAATTAATATGAAAATTGGTGAATTAATGGATAAACAAGTGAATTATCAACTGAAGGAATGTAAGTGAATTAATGAGTAGAACAAATAAGCAATTTTATTAATGACTGTATAAGTAAAAGAAATTAAGTATTATTTTTGCGTCATCCATTTTGCTCTGCGTGCAGTTTACAACTTGTATTGCATTTTAAAACCAAAACATGGCTAATATTTATCAAATACTGTATTGAACTTCAGTACATCCCAATTACTATTTAAAACGTTAATTGCGAAAACTATATCATTTCATAATAACGAAACTTTCTGTTAAATCACAAAATATCACAATACAAGGGGTCTCCCCCCTTCCGTTTTCGCTCGCCAAGCTCCATTTGCCTCCTACAGTGGCTCAGTGCCGTCTGCGGCGGGTACAATTGGTGATTTTAATACTTTTCACCCCTGGATATCTTCACCGTCCAGGGATGTCCTCAAGATGTTCTCAGGACTAGATGTCCGATTACTTAAGGTTTAAAGGGGT
Source organism: Uloborus diversus (assembly GCF_026930045.1). NCBI lineage: Eukaryota > Metazoa > Arthropoda > Arachnida > Araneae > Uloboridae > Uloborus > Uloborus diversus. Next base: position 54,912 of record NW_026558753.1, read on the forward strand.
GAAGCAAGGCGGAATGGCCACCCCTGGATGTACCGTATGCAAAGGTACCAGTATTGACCTGTGCGAAGAAGATAGGGATACACACACATGCGCACAGAAATTAATACCTTCGATGGGTAGAAAATTCTGAAAAGGACTTGAAATTATGCGAGTATTCATATTGCAGTTATGCTAGAATTATGTACTTTGATCAGGGCCGAATTCAGCTCCATGCCGCTCCTGGGCAAACTTAAAATATGCCACCCCTCCCCCCCCCTAAAAGAAGCAATATCCTTGACTCAAAAACACGCAAAAAAGTGTTCCCAAAATTTAAACTCCCAGGCTTGTTGTTTAATATCTTTTAGCTGAATCTTTGAATAGCAGTGAATTTTAATGTCTTTTGCGACAACAAATTTATCAGTTTTCATCGTTATTTAAAGCAGCATCTTTATCTGTTATTTTTTTTTTCATCAACGATTTGAATAATTTTCTCAGTTATTACGTTCACTCACTTGTATTCTTACAACTCCTCATTGTTCGATAGCATTTCATTGGTAAATTGTATCTGGATTACATTGCATAGAGTCCAAAGTTTCCACTTTTGAAAACTGCCCACTTGAAAAAAAATATATATACAGTCAAACCTCCTAAAAGCGGACACCGTCAGGACCAAAGTTTTTGTCCATTAACGGGGAGTGTCCGCTATTGGGGAGTTTGAATTTACAATGGCATTTTAATTTTGTATTTTAAACCTACACCTACAGTGTATAATTCTAATTGAGTAGTGCGAATATAACTGAATTTACCCAGTAAGTAAATAATCCGCTGAATCTTTCGGGAAAATAAAATGGAAAAGCATTTGCGTGAATTATTTCCCCTATGTCTATTTTCAATGTTGTTGATTTTCAGCAACTTTTTCTTTTAAATGGTAGCAAAATGCAGCCCAATTGGCTACTTTTCACTTTATTTGGCAATACCGTGCCGATTCCTCTTCAGCGTCTGGAAAGAAAGCGCACGGCGTCGACACGCTTCTCCCAAAATCTAGTAGGAGGGGGGGGGATACTGTTAAGTTGCGCGAGAGTATTTTTTTTAATGAATTCCTCTCCCATGCAAAATGATAAAGCAAGGTACTGTGTAAAAAGAGAAAGATTCTTTTTCTGTTTTTTGTTGGAATTTCTTGTTTGAAATGGAAACAAAACTTTCATAAGCTTCGACTAAAAAGGCTCCTGTTTTCGGAGAAAAAAGGGTGTTAATTCTCTTATCGGTACTGGTTAGTCCCAGAACATCGTAAAGGAGTAGAAAAAATGCTTGCCACAAAAGCAGTGCTGAGCAAAATCTTACGAGACAGAGAAAAATGAAACGAAACTTGGCTGATTTACTGTCCGCTAATGGGAGTGTCAGCTAACGAGGAGTGAAATAAATTATACGCTCTCGAGGGTCTGGAGATTCAGAAACTGTCCGCTAACGGGGAGTATCCGCTATCTGGGAGTGTTCGTTAAGGAAGGTTTGACTGTATCATGTTTACTAACTTTTTGAAGGCTCTTTTTCTTCGGTTTTTAATATCGCATGTTTCCTGTATATAAAATCTGCCTTTTTCGCGTAGATATCAATATTGTAAAAAAGAAAATAAACGTCAAATCAATCAAGAAACCAGTACATTACTGAATAAACTTGATTGCAGCACTAAAAACCACAGTCAAACTACAATCCTTTTGCGACTTTTGGCCAAACGCAATGATACTTTCCGAAATCGGCACCCACTTTTAGTCTTCACTTACTATTTTACGCGGAGCTATTTCCAACAAAAGTTGTTTGAAGTAAATTCACCTTTAAGTTCGTAATCTGTATTACTTCTTTAGTTTCGTTATAGGCGCTAATGATAAGGGATTTGAACTGTTCAAAATCGTATGGGAAATTGTTAAAATCAAGAAAAAAAAAAAAAAAAAAGTCTATACATGCTCTTCTTCAAAAGCATTTTCCTACAAAGTTTATTTGAATCAAACTCGCCTCTAAGTTCAAGATTTATACTTTCCTTGAATTTCCACGTAGATGCTAATGGGAAGTTTTTCGAACTGTTTAGAATTGAATAGACGAAAAATTGTTTAATCAAAAAAAAAAAAAAAAAAAGAGAGAGAAAGAAAGGATTAAATGAATATGGGAACGAGGTGGCGTCATCGAGATCATTCGAACAAACAAAAAAAATGTACGAAATGGACCATTCACTCAAAAGTTTTTACCGACCGACATTTTCACCCATCTTAATACCCTTTATTTATCATTTTTAATTAGAGTAGAAAATTACTTCGAGTTCCGGAAGTGTACACCTGTTTTTTTTTTTTTTTTAATTGAATTACTTTTTCTGCAATTTTTTTAAGCTTAAAGTTTACATTATTTGCTTGTTGAAGGGACAAAAAGTTTTCCAAACCCCCACTCCCAGAGATGGAGCTTGTTCCAGTTTTCTCAATTAGAATATCGGATGTAAAGGTTTTGAATTTAGCGAAAGTCTTAGGTTCAGCTCAGTTCAAGCTCGGAGCTAAAGAGCAAGTTTTAATTAGAGAGCACGAATTTGAAAGCTTTTCAACCGTATCAAACGGCCGTTTTGCTATGTTCAGGAGAAACCTTAAGCTTTGAACTTTGATACAAAATAGTTGAGACATAAGTGGAGGGGTGCTCTTTGAAGCATTAAAAAAAATAATAATTTTGTTATACATTTTTTTACTAAGATCTTTTTGTTTGCGGATTGAAATGGAGTTTTAACATCTTGTTAAATTTAATGAGCACTTTATTGAAACTCTATTTCCTAAGGGAGGTGGAAAGCGATTTTTCTTTTGTTCTAATCGTAACGTGTATTTAATTCTAATTCTTCTTAACATGCACATAAAACCTTCCCGAACCAAAATTGCGAATTTCCGAAAAAAGATTGCGAAGCAATCATTGGAGGTTGTTGAGTGGCTGTGATTTAAAAAAAAAATGCTTTAAAATATGTGGAAAATGACTTCAAAATCATTTAACTGGTTGGGCTATAATATCGTCGTGTTATTTTATAAGTGCTGTAACTTATTATGTGAGGTCATTTACGACCACAAGGGTGATCGCTATATTGATAATCATGGAGAGGATTCCAACTTGCAGGATTAGGACCAATAAAATCGGACAGTATTTTTAACTGCTGAAATATTTTTATCTAAGGTATACATTATTTATCATAAGATATACTAAATTTTTCAATGCAAACTATTTTGTGTGAACTTCAAGTAAGTGTTTTTTGAAATTACTGAACTAAATCTTCATAAATACTTGACTATTTTTTGAAACTTAGGCTTGGAAACTTAATGTAGCTGGTCAAAAATTCAAATACTGTGATTGCCATCTTGGAAGAAACATTTGTGCCAGAGAATGAGTTCTATTCTTTCCCAGGTATGGTTTAAATTTTTCTAATTCTTCTCAATTTATACTCGTTTCACCGTTTATTTTAACATTAACTAAATTGAACAAAAAACCTAACTTTTATATCATTGACAATGTGATTCAAACAATGTGTCTTCAATTGAAGATCTGCGACTCGCATGTGGCCCGCAGGGAGTTTGATAATCAAGAGAAGATATTTTCAAGGCATGTTTATAGGTGGTCTTTAATCGATGGTTTTTTTTAGTGTAATAAGCCAGGTTCCGACACAAACAAACAAACAAAAAAAAAAAAGAAATTAGCGGACTCTGAGAATGTAACGAAATGAACAATATTTAAAAAACAGATATACCAACGAAGACGGACAATATGCTTAACGACAACCTACAACTGAAACTTTGAATCTTACGATATTGTATTGCATAGCTGTGAAACTAGAGAAAGTAGTAAACAGTTCGTGAAACAAAATCTGACATAGAAACGAGCCTGGAAGTCTCTCAATTGAAGAATACTCTATTAAAAGGAAACATCCGTTTTTTTAGGAAACTCGTTTCTTATTTTATGTATCTTTCGGGTGGCTTAATCAAACCCTCTAGTCTCTATGAACTCTAAACGGTACGAATTCTAGATCGTTATAGGGCAAAGTTTGACTTTCCAATCAAAGGGTACTAAATCCATCTTACATTTTTCATTTTGAACAAAACTGAACATATTCTAATTGAATAAATTGAACGAAAGTGTTTGAGCAATCACGATTGCTTATTGTTTTCATTCGACTGTTTTGGTGTTCCTATGCTTTTATTCCCCCCCCCCCCCGCCTCCCTCTGCAGCACCACCGTCGGCTGGCCGCCTCCCGATGCTGCTCCTCTAGCGAGCAGCGTCTCCAGGTTGCGTCACTTACTTGCCTACACCTTCACACACATAAAGACATACACTCACGCATACATACAGACACTTACGCATACACACACAAATGCATACAACTACCCACACAAATGCATACAACTACCCACACATACCCCCACACACATACCCCACATACACCTACACACACAAACACACACACACCCACACGCATACAAACAGACACCTACACACACAAACACATACATACACACACACCTACACGTACACACACCTACACACATACACACACACAAAGACATACACTCACGCATACATACAGATGCCTACACAAACACATACACACAACTACCTACACATACACGTATCCCCTACACATACACACACCTACACATACACACAACTACCCACACATACACATACCCCCCCCAGACATACTCCCCACACATACACACAACTACCCACACACACTCGTGCTTGGGAAAAACATAATTTGAATTCAAGATGTCAAAGTTCAAATCAACTTTTTCTTTTTTTGTCTTCTCAAATCAACCTATGTCCAAAATCCAAGTTTTAAAAGCGCTAGTTTCAGGTTCAAGCACTTTGATTCGAGGATTTTCCTCATGTCCTGGATACATAGGCGGATTTACGGGGGTGCCAGGGGGTGCGCCGCACCCCCAACAATTTTGGTTGGATTTTTAAAGAAAATTTAAATGAAATATATTTTATCAGGAGAAAATATAAATTTCTCCTCAGGAATTTAGTAAAATAACTTGTATTTTTCTACAGCTAAATGCAAAAGTTAATTTACTTGAAAGCAAACCCAAAAATAAAATACTAGGCAGCTTATTGTGTGACCCGGTAACCACATATCGCCAGTGCGAGAGAAACTGCACTATACGAATTAATAAGTTCTCCATTAAAAAAAAAAAAGAAAGATGATAAATAACTACATAAATCAAATACAAACATTCCATTAATTATTTTTCAGAACTGAATTACATAACAATTTTATGCTCCGCTATTTGGTATTTATTGGCATAACATTACAATTTTCTTTTTCTTTGAAACAACCAAAAATATGGCTATTGTGATGTACTTCCTCAAAAAAAATATAAAGTCCTTACACATCATTCCAGTAAACAATACAATAAAATCACTCTGAAATAAAGTAAAAACGAAAATTTCCACTAAAAATTTCAAAATTGTCTGAAGGGAGCGGAGCAGTGCTATCACTGAGTTCCGCTACTAAAATTAGTTACTTTTGTTACCTTTAATATGAATAATAGTCTCCAAAATAGTTACCAAATACAGAAACTAATTTCTAAAATAGTCTCCTATTAAAAAAAAAGCATTTATATCATTTAAATGCCATGAAGTGGGACAGACCTACGTGGGGTAAATTTTCTCCAAACAACCTTTAAAAAGGAAAACTTCAAAAAATATTTTCCAAATTTTAGCCCAACCCCGAATAAACACTAGAGAAACTAGCACTGACACATTCTAGTATATTTTTCTCACTGTCTGACTTAATATTAAAGACAACAGTAAAAGACTGACTGTATAAAAAGAGCTCGAAGCGTCACATTCATATTTCCGATCGAAAGAAAATTAGCTCTCGTTTAAAAAAAAATGAATGTATAGTACGAATAAAATAAATTTGGAACCAAAAAACAGTTTTGAAAAAAAAAGTAGTTGAGAAACAAAAATCGCGATTGCAAAAACTAATCATTTACAAAAATCGCACTCACAAAAACGATACCGTTACGAAAATTGTGATCTTTTACGATCGCGACGAAACTTTACAAAGCTTTTTTTATACAAAAATATAAATTTCACATTTTTTCTGATCGTGAATGTTTTATTACATTTCATTTTCCCACTTTTCAAAACGATTGTTTTCAAAAATTAAACGTGGTAAAACTTTCCTTTTTTTCCGGGTAACTAGGGGGTAAACTCAAAAGTAATTATTTATTTATTTATTTATTTTTGTAAATTTTTTCTCTTAGGAGAAAAAAAAACTAGCTTTTTTCCTATTTTTAGTTACATTTACTAAAATAGTCGCTGTATTTTACAACTGATTGCAAAATACTCGCTTTTGTCATCAAAATTGCGGTCAAAATAGCAGCTTTAGTCGCCATTTGCAGTGCTGTATCCCCCCTTCCATTCCCTGTATTGCAATGGCGTAGCTAGTTTCTATCGCCCGGGGCAGTTCCTCTATTTGCCATCTTTTCATTGAGACATATCTAATACATTAAAGCATTGAAAATTATCGCTCAAAATATAAAACTTCATTTAAGGTAGCAAAAGGAAACTGATTTGATCCGTATTCTTCCTACAAAGATAAAGGGGGCGGGGTCAGGCGTCTATCTCGGAGAAATACTCTGAAGTTACATCAAAAATTGCAGTTAAAAGTAACTTCTGGGGGAAAAGGGTTCTCTACCGAATCTTTATCAAAACTGAAGTCAGTTTAAGCCTTTGGGGACAATAAAGAGTCAGCTTTTATTCCATAACAAAGTTCCAATAATTTTTTCCCTGCATTAATTCAGTACTGGCGAAGAAACAACTTTTACAGAAATATATTTGATATTTACATACATAAATAGATTATTATTATTTTTTTTTAATTTCCAATGGCACATTTAAAGACAGTTGAATATCAAAAGGATAACAACAAAATTATAAATGAAAACGAGCAATCCAATAGCGTTCCCAGATGGATGTCCGAGGGAGAGCAGGACATCTGGACAAATGAGGCATGTCCATTACTTCGTGGAGATCACACAAAGTGCAGAAAGGGTCAGGCACGTTGATACGACAGAGATGTTTTCGTAGGCAATCATGGCCAGATAATAAACGAAAGATGGCGACAGATTTCATCCTAGGCCAATTAGGAACATTCAGAATCAGCTCAAACCATGGTTTATTGCTGTTGCGATTTTTAAGTTCTTCGTGAAAAGTGTCTTTAAAGATTTTCTTTATTAAGCTTTTGATGTTACTAAATGGAAGCTTAGGATTGGTTCTCTAAAGAACCGATGCTCCCTTTTTGGCCAAAAAATCGGCCATCTCATAACCTTGGATTCCACAGTGGGCCGGAATCCACTGAAAAACAACTGTCTTATTATTTCTGGCAAGCCGGTTAAGGAGCTTCAAACAATTATCGGTGGTTAAAGTTCGGGAGTGGCTAGGTGTATCGATAGCTTGGAGTGCAGCCTTTGAGTCCGTTAATACAACTGCTTTTGAAAAAGAGTCTAAATGTGGCTGGAGCTGCGACAGGGCCTGGCAAATGGCAGCAATCTCGCCATCGAAAGCTGATCTATGGTTGCCAATGGGGGTGTAAAAGGAAAATAATTCACAGTAAACACCAGCACCAGTATTAACACATCCATTCACTTTAGAGCCGTCAGTATATATTCTCAACCATTTCTCTCTGAGGTAACAGGATTCTATTGTTTCGAGAGCAAGAGCTCTTAACACTACATCATTTGTTTCCGCTTTGAACACATTCTTGATCAAATTAAGGCGAATGGAGAAACCTTTTTCAGAAATGGGGTTTATGGAGGGAGGAAATTGTTCAGTCTCATATTTTAAATCAAGTTTAGAAGAAATATCAGCTACTCCCTGGAGAAAACCTTTTATAAACAGATTATATATTTTAGAAATATGTTTGATATTACATATTTGAATATTTTCCGAAATTTAAGTTTTAAAAAAATACAATTTAAATGTTGAATTACAATTTAAGGACATTAAGTGAATGAGGAAGGTTCAAGGGCTCACTACGGAAATATTTCAACTTTGAACACTGAAATGACCGTTCAGTCATACCAAAACCTTACATTTCAAAGGATTTTCTTTTCCTTGCCTCCAGTATTAGATTTAAAGTATGATTCCCTTATTCGATGTTTTTTTCACACCAAAAGTGCTGAATCGCCGCCCCGAAAAGTACACCGCCCCGGGCGGACCACCCTCTCCCCCCTCCCTAGCTACGCCACTGCTATATTGTTGCACCCCCAGAATTCACAGCCTAAATCCGCCTATGCCTGGATATGAGGTGGTGATTTATTATGGATTCATTATAATTGAAAAGGCTCCGTAGTTTGTCAAAAGACTTCATATAGAACACAAAGATGTGAAAAAAAGCTGCTAATTAACTGTCTACTTTGCTGTAAAGCATTACCCCTTGTGAATTACGGGAAGGTAATACACAAAAACAGATATTTAACCTTTAAAATGTATTTTTTATTCCACAAATGTTGTAACACACTTGGCGAAAATGTGATCGTTAAAATTCCCGGTGTTACTTTAAATGGTTAAAACCAATGGTTTTAATGGTTTTTTCACCTATTTTTTGGTATAAAACCAGAGAATGGCACTCAATTCTATGAACCCCATGTCCGAAAAAGTTTTCACAATGAAAAAATATACATATATATATTGGAAGCAGGGCCGTCGCCGAAGGAGATGGGGTGGAGTGGCTACATCCCCCCCCCCCCAGTTTTTCAGAAGTTGGGTCGCTAATTTCATTTTAGTGATGCAACAAACAAAGAAAAAGGGAAACTCATCCTTATTTTAAGAAAATTAAAATAGTAATTATGAATGAACAAATGAAATAATTGTGACAATGTATTAGTCTGTAAAATTTGAATAGAAAATGTAATCTTAAAATACAATTTAGGAACATCCATGATTCTCTTTTATTAAGATTATCTAAGTAAGGGCCACGGAAATGTACGCTTCAAGCATATTTTAACGAAAACAAAAAGGTATTCAGTACACTATTCACTAGGCCAGAGAGTGGGTATGTCTGCCTAGTCAGAAACTATGGGTCCGGCTCAAGCTAAAGTATTCTGTATAGAGTAAAATTAGCATAATGGGATAGAGGACCGGTGACAAGACTAACATGGTGCACGCCTTGTCTCTCAGTGGTTCTGGTTATACAAAACCAAACTTTATGGTTCTTCAGTTTAAAAAAAAAATAGATAAATAAACAGGATAGCTTCATAGGGGGCCGCCGAAACATTCCTATATGTAATTTTTTTGATAAAAAATATTGTCCTGAAAATAATTGCTAAGCGGGAAAAAATGCATGGGCTGCCGAGATATATTTGAAATAGAGAGAGGGAAAAAATTAATGTAAAGAGAGATTCCATGTACTGTAATGAATACTCACATCAAAAGGTCTAAATGTTTGAATGTAAAAATCGTAAGTAAATCAAAGCTTGACCAAGAGATGCTGGAGGGATATTCAAAATAAAATTAAGTGAAATAAAGACCTAAGGTATCGCAGAAAGTTACCACATCCGTTCAAAATGTTAAAAGTTCTTTTTCTGGGGCCGCATACGCTTGTATTTCAAGAAAACAAAAGCGTTAGGCTGGAAGATGAAAATTTTACTATGCAAAATCCAAGCGAATAATCGTGTTTGGCAAAGGAAAATTGGAAGAAAGTATTACCACAATTTGAAAGTATTGCCATTAATCATTAAAATTTAAAATGAAGATAGGGACGTAGCCAAACTGAGGAAAGATTGGGGAACAACAAACCCTTCTTTTCACGTCCCCAAAGTTGGCCCGGAAGCGAGGTTTTAAAACAGGTTTTGAAACAATTCTGGGAAAACGTTCTCAAACCCCACCCCTTGCCATAACGTCATTAAAGATGGCCTACACATGAGTATTTAGGACTGAAATTTCGAAAAACAATGAAAGTGCTCCCATCGTAATCCCTGCGAAACGCCCTCTCAATCAATCATTCATCATCATTCAAGGTGGAATAAATTTCGTCTTTTGGACTTTATTTTAAAAAACAAACTCTGAGGTCTCCAGAACCTGTCCGTCTCCTAATACTACCGAAGATCCTCAAAATTTTTATTGTTAAGGCTTCAATTCAGAAATTTTTTCGGAGCAAATCTCCCAAACCCTCTATTCCTCTAACGGTATTAAATCGTCTACGATTGCGTTAATTGAATTTCAATTTTGACAATTTTCCAGGGGAGGACTCCGAATCTCTCCACCCAATAACACCACGAAAAATCTTCTAAAACTGCGTTTTCTACAGATCGAAAATGTTTCAAGAAAATGTTTCCCTCACTCTCTCTCGTCAACATCATCGGAAAACGTCTTAAATCTCGCTTTTAGTACTTCAATTACGAAACATTTCTGCCCCTTCAAAACTCTCCTCTCTTTCCTCGAAGGTTGGTCTAAATTACGTTTTCGAAGCTTTAATTTCGAGAAACTGGTGGTGCACTAAATTTTAACAAAAAAGACTACAACCGCGTTTTTAAGGCTTCAATTTTAAAACAATTCGGCGGATGGCCCCCGCATCTCTCTTCCCCTTAATATCACCATAGATCGTTTAAAACTACATTTTTCGAACTACAGTTTTCAAATTGTTGCCGTTGGAGAGCCCTCGAAACCCCCTTTAATTGTCACAATCACAAATAATTCACCATTGCGTGCTTAGAGTTTGAATTAAAAAAAAATTGTCGGGGGATATGGCCCCGAGTCTCTTCCTCCCTTAACGTCATTATATATCGTTTAAAACTGCGTTTTTCAAATAACAATCTTGAAAACTTCCCGGGGAAGAAATATCAGGAGAGGCTATCCTGGTCCTCCTCTCCCCTTCTAATCCCAGTTCAAAATAAAGTCTTAAACTGCGTTTTTATGTCTTCCAATTCGAAAAAATGCTAGGAGATAGCCCTCCGACACTCCCTATTTCTGATTGAATATTATCCTTACAAATATATTTTTATTGCTAGTACTAAGGTCTAGTAATATGACTATCCTTGCTAAGCCAGAAGCCAAATCTTCACTCTCTTTCTCTCTGCATATTAGAACATGCGTTTGAAAAAAAAGAGGCCGCCAAATGCGGCCCGCCCCCAGTTTTTTGACCTAGCGACGGCCCTGATTGGAAGCATCACATAGTGCATAGTCAGAGTCGCATCGCAGATGATCAATAAGGAGAGTTCCCGTCAGAGCCGCGCCGTCCCCATGTGCGAGGTCGTGCAGACCACGACGGCGCCAGAGTCAAAAACCCGCCGAGCTTTACCAATTAAAAATGCTTCAAATCTGGGGAACTCCTCCAACCAAAAAAATAAAATTGAACTTTTCGTTGTATCCGGGGCCCAATCAAACCAAAGTGATACCCAGCCTCTGACAAAATGTGGTGCCCCTCTCATAAGAAAATCTGCACATGTTTCATGTGGAAGTATTCAATTATTGAAAGAAATAAAGAAATTTACCCCATTTTGGTGCCTTTAAAATTGGTGCCCTGGTCCATGGACCTGCCGGACCGTTCTTCGTGCCCTGATTATTTCGAATGGTTGCACTACTTACTGAAACAAGCAATCCTCTCACTGCTTATCTGAAAGAAAAAAAATTATATTGTCCTGTTGTGTCTGAACATGCTATTCAAAAGCGCAACCTTTTACACTGAAAAAACGTGATGCTAATTAATGCATAGATTAGTATTTTTCTTCCTAATGTAGAGCCGTGAATGCTATTTCGGTATGTCTATAATACACAAGGGTGAGCATATGAGGAGCAAGAAATTTTCTATTCCTCATTTTGGATCTTGAGGTGAATGTCTTGTATTATAATCTGTGCAATATGTCTTTTTGGGACTTTTAATTATTGTTCGTGGTAATTCAATTGTCATACATAAAAAATACTGTACGCTCTTGTATCTTACTTGTGCGTAATATTTGTACATTGGAGACAACCAATTTTGGTAAAAGTTTTAGTTCCAAAAAGTAACGACTTGACCATAATTACTCGGTCCCCCCACTCCCCCCTCCTTTTTCTTTAACTATTTGGTGTCAAAGAAAGAGCTTTGGACAATGTATTTGTTTTAGATATCATATTCAATGCTTTCCGTGCTTTAGAATTATTGTTTTTTTTCGGAAAAGGTTTCAGTTTGAGATTTTAAGGTGGGATATCCTCTATACTTCAATTTAGAAATACAATGAGTCAATGGGGTTTAGAAACACAATGAAATTAAGTTATGTTTTTACAAGCATAACAGTTTGATTACTTATTCATCAATTAGAGATTAGATAGATATTTAGAGCAGCGTTAACTTTGATACTTAAAATATTTTTTTTTGTCGAAACGCATCAGCATATCAGAGAAGCGACTGAACTCGAAATAACTTCGAGATAAATATGAAGTAAAACCGTACATTGTGTAATCCAAACTTAAATACACATTTTTTCACAGTTCTTTTAATAAACTAAGTGCCAAACGTATTTTTTTATGCGTCATATTTGTCTACAAAACCTCATTCCACTTGTTAACTATATTTTCGCCAAACGCCAATGCATAAAGGCGCTCATAAGACATTTGCATGACTGCGCCGATCTAGCTTGACACGGGTCTGGTTCCCGTGTTATTCAACTTACATTCCCAGACATAATCATGATTAAAAATGGACTTTAAGAACAAAAATAATCTAGTTCTGAATCTTAAAAAAAAAAAAAAAACTTTTGCATTTAAAACCCGAAAATATTTAAGGGGGGTATTATTTTAGGTTCTTCATAAGTGTAGATGGCAGCACTTCCAGATAGATTCCTTGGTTTTATGACCTACTTTTCGCTTTTATAATAGCTTCCTCTGTTTTTTTGTTTTTTTTTTCCTTTTAAGTTTTCATGGAGAGGAATATTTTCTGTGTTGATGCTGCGGGACCTAGATTATCAGGAAAATAATTTTTCAAATACCTTTGTGCAAACCACTTTTACCCAGTGGCGGATTGGTTCAAGAAATTGGCCCTGGCATAAAGGATGTCGCGGCCCCATAGCTCCTAATACTATTTTTTACCAAACGATTGGGAAACGATATCCCTTAAATATGAAAAAATCATTCGTAAAAATTAAATACTTAAAAAAAAAATGACGGAACGAATTCTTTCTGCGTTTTGATGGTGAACAATTGATACACGATAAGCTAAATCTTGGTTTGTAAAAAAAAAGGGGGGGGGGGGGTAAAATAATCTATTTAAATATTTTTAAATGATTGGAGCTTCATTGATTATTTCCGTAATAATATATTTTAACATAACTTTTGTTAGAATAGAAAGATTATTAAGGAGGCGGGTTGACCCCTTAATTTTGTCAAACCATAGGCTACGGTCAAACACATGCAGCAATACACAGAAAGAGAGTAGATTTATTTTCTTTCTTATGGGAGTCATTACATTAAATATTGGCAATATAAACCTAATTGTAAGTTAAACATTACATCAGAAATAAGGGATCCGGGGGTTTCTTCTCCGGAAATTTTTAAAAATTGTAGTCTTAAAAACGCAATTTTAGATGATCTATGGTGATGTAGGGAGAGCGGAAGTTCGAAGGCCCTCCTCTTGCAATGTTTTGGAAGTGAAACTCCAAAATTGGATTTTTATATTATTCTTAATTATGTTAGGAAGAGATGGCGTCCAGGAAATTTTCAAAATCTTAGCTCTGAAAACTCGGTTTTAGAAGAATTTGAGCGATGTTAGTGAAAGGAGAGATTCGAGCAGCATCCACCAAGAATTTGCTTAAAGTGAAGTCTTAAAAATATGATTCTAAGCTTTCTTCGGTAAAAACTAGGGCATATGAAGGTTGTTCAAAAGTTAAGTTCCACAAACGAAACTTTAACTGACCTCCTATGATTTTAGGAGGATTACGAGGAGTAATGGCAGGGCTCTCCCTAGATTTTTTCCAAAATTGAAGCATTAATACCGAGATTTCTGACGTGTTTTACTGATGATGACGGGGGGGGGGGGGGAGTGCTTTCCTTAAAATTTTTCGTTGCTGTAGAACGGTGTTATAAATATCTTTCGTAATGTTATTAAAAAGAGAAGATCGATGGTAAACTTTCGAAACTAAATTCTATCAACGCAACACTGTCGACGGTCTTTGGTGGTGTTATGCATATACATACACCTTAGACACTCCCGTTACCTGTCACAATTAGAAATTGAATGTTACAAAACACAATAAGAAGTACAATGCAATACATTAAAAGTGCAGAATGATTATAATTATAAAGCTGCGAGATAAATGGCATAAAAACCAAAAATTGGCATTAAATGAAAATACTTCTGTTAAACCGAACATAGACAATGTGAATCACTATGTTCTCGGGGGGAGGGAGCGGGAGGACTGAAAACAAAACAGTTTATGAAATTTTTGAAACACCAGTAATTTTTTATTACATGAATTCATAATTTAAATTAAAAAACTCTAAGCAAGATAACCCCCCTTTGGATAAGAATTAAAAGAGGGTGTGTATTAATTTATTCTCATGAGGATGAAAGAAAGCTGTGCGAAGATTTTCGGAAGGAAAAAGAGAGGGGTTATATTTAATGTGAAAAGAAGTGGAAGATAAAGGCCTGGTGGGTACCTGGGAGTCCATGACACCATGACATGAACTTTTACTTGATACAGAATCTGAAAGTGAGAAACGAAGTACGTAGATAGGGAAATGATTATGACCAGCTACAAAAATTGTTTGGTGTTTATAATTAATTTGAGGTCTTAATTTAATTTTAGGAAATAGGTCAAAACTGTTCTGCCATGATGTTTTTATGGGGGAAGGAACGATTAGGGAGTTCTTCTTTTTTGAGATTGAAGCTCAAAAAAGGTAATTTTAGACAATCTTCGATGATGTTATGGAAAAATGTTCAAGGGACTTCTGAAATTTTTTCGACCCTGATTTCTGACTTTCTTTAATGATGGGGAGGGGAAGTTTCTAGGTAGGTTGCACCGGAAACGCTCTCCTCGAAGTTTTTCGAAACTGAAATCCCAATTACGCTGTTGTGGGCCATCTTTTATGACGTTAAACTAAGGGCGTTTTTCCGAGAATTCCTAAAGAGCAAAGTTTTAAAAACGCGCTTTAGGCTAACTGTGACTAAAAAAATAAGATATTAGCTTTTGGATCCCCCCCCCCTTTTAGCTACGGCCAATCTTTATTGATCTATTTATTTTAACTAATGTTAAAAAAAAAGAATCGCCATTCTACAGTTTTCTCTTTCAAAACCATTTAGACTTAGATTTTCCATAGTAAAATTTTCAATTTCCAGCCTGGTATTTTTATTTACTTGAAATGCAAGCCATCTGCGACCGCAGGTAAAAAAAAACTTTTTTTGTACTGACCTGATGCTTTGATGACCTTAAATAACCTTAATGACCTTAGGCTTTTTTATTCCACTCTACATTTCAATTTAATTTCATAATCTTCATCTCTTGATAACGTTTTGTTTCACATTCAAACACTTAGAACACTGCTATGATTATTTATTTCAATATTTTTAGTCTCTCTCGCTGTATTTTAATTTTTCTCCTAGATAAACCATATTTCGGGGACCTGTGTATTTTTCTTCACTTAAACTCCGATTTTCAGGATGATATTCTTTATTAAAAAAAAAAAAAAGGACAAGTAAATGGTAGAAAGGGTAGGTTTGCCTGAGACCCATATTTTTATTATTTTTTTTAAATCTTATCACTTTCAAATTTAACTGTCTTAACTAAGGATCTCTAAGGATCTTAAACTGTGGATTGGAACCCTTCGAGGGATACTGAGGGAAACTGAAAGCTTCATTTTTCGTAAAAAGTGTTAGAAACGCACATTTCGGAGGTCTTTACTTGAATAGTGTTAATAATATAGTACTTTGGATGCTCTAAATTGTGTTTTAAGATTGCATTTTGTGTTTATAATTTTATTGAAAAATGTTACTTTTATTGGAATTGTTATGAAATACAATTATAACCATTGTTAATTGTCATTCATAAGTAAATGTGAAGTATCATTCGTAACTGAAACTAACAATTGGGCAAAAGTATTTTAACTTTTTAATACTGCCAACGTTTTTCTGTTTTTATTGCATTACTAAAATGAAATTGGCGGCCCCATTTCTGAAAATTTCCCCCTCCACCCGCGGCGCGTGCTTGAGACTATACGTTAAGGGGGCTTGAAACTAAAGAATTCACGTATCGGTATTTACATTTTATTGTTTGTAAGCAGGGCAACTGAGTGGCTCTAACATGATCGGCCCACCGGGCAAATGCCCGATTGCCCTCCGGCTGTATCCGCTACTGCTTTTACCTGATGGACCCAAAATGTATTAAAGTGTTCCTTTCTAGTTGGTGTTAATAATCAAAGATGGCAGCACTATGAAACTCCGACGACCTAAGGATTTTTTCCGACGACCTAAGGATATGCGCCTTTTTACTTCTTCACACAAAATTAAAATTTTGCCTTTACAAAGAAATGTATTAATTAAACTTCGGCATAGATTTCAGCTTTAACATTACCTAAACAAATTGGAATCAAGTACTATAAAGGATGTCGGAACGTATATAACTAAAAAATGTAGTCACGGTTATGTCTATGTCTATTAGTGCCAACAAGGGAGACAAGGAAAAGTGCACTTTCACCTACTGGATTTTTAAAATTAAATTTAATTGAGGGGTGACTGGGTGACAAAAAAACTACAAAACGCATCACCAAAATCATCGATCGCATGTTATTGTCTATGAGCGATGGTAATATGGTGCAAGTGAATTTTCAATTTTTTGCCAAAAATATTTAAATTAAATAAGAACGAACTATAAAGTACTGTAAAAAAACTACAAATTAAATTCTAAATAACATTAATTTTACTTTTATGGATATGAATGTCAGTGAGGAGGTGCACTTTCACTACCTGGTTTTCTAAAAATAAAATTATTTAAAAAAAATTTTAATTATTTTTTAATGTTACTCTTATAACAATTTTTTTAATTATTATTTTTATTAACTAAGGGAAATCAAATTTAATTTATAGGCAAAAGTCAAATTACAAAATTATAAAATTATTGCTTTCAGAGGAAAAAAAAATCTGTTATAGATGTAATAGCTGATCGAGTTACTATCTGACGTCACCAACAATGAAACTCGCGGTAAAATGATGATCCGTCAATTCCTACCTTAGTACGAAACCATAGGTTATAATGATTAGCGTGTGGTATAATATATTTCATTGTTGGAGCATCTAAATTTCGGTAATTTCATTTTTACAAGATAGTATCCATGAAAACTAATAGATGCGTCCTGCAAACCGGATGGTAGCCTTTGATGGTCAGGCTGTATAAATTGATTCCTATTCCGCCTAACGCCCTAACATCATAATTCTGTATTTTAAAGAAAAAAACCTTTTTTTAAAATCACCAGTGTTACAAGAGCGCGAGTCCCAACCTACTTATACAGCAAACAAACGTTTTTACGCTTTCCTGAAAAGTAGTGAAATTGTGACTTACATCAATCTGACTTGAGGTACGGATATTTATTGGAGTACGTCAATGTTTGAATGCCAATTTCTCTGATATAAAGGCAATTTGTCCCCGTCATTCTTTGACGAGATATTTTTTAGTTAGATAATATTAACTAATATGAAAATATAACTTAGACTTTGATTTACAATAAATAAAGAAAAAAATAAAAGAAAAATTAATTGAAAAATGTAAAAAAAAGAAAATAATTGAAAAAATTATTATTTTTTTTTAGAAATCACGAATTGCTTATTAACTTCACTTGATAAAGTTAATGTTGCTGTGATTATTTAAATTACCATAACAACGGTTGTTTTTAAAATTGATTTACGGAGCAAAATTTTTGTTGTCATAGTTACGAACCGATTCATCTCTTTTTTCAGAGCATAACTCAAGCAGACTTAATTGTTAAAAAGAAGTTTTGGTGTAAAATTATACGTCTTCAAGGGAAGAAAACACTTATATAGATAAACTTAAACAGCAAAACTCCATCTAAATACAAAATTTCCAGACTACTAATTCCCATCATTTAAGATTAATAAAAGATTTTTTAACAAAAAATCCCAACGGTAATCGCTGTAAATATTCTTTATAATTGTATTGGTAGATACCGGCAATAAAATCTTTATTGTCGCATCCTAATCAATATTTCTTCTTTCTTTTTTTATGGATATGTCTCGTAATACAAATTCCAGAAAATCCCCACTCAATAATGTGACTGGTGTACATTTCTTGGATTGTTCCATTTGTAGAAACGAGAAACCCAACGAGTAGAGACCTATCGCAATTCGTTATTGCGAAAAACATAATTTGAATTCAACGCGTCAAAACTGTAATGGATGTTTTTAATTTTATTTTTGTTTTTCTTTTGCTTTTAGTAATTTACGTGCGGGTGCACCCTCCTCGATATGATTCAGCCGGCGTCCATATTTGGTTCCCATGCATACAAAAGATTGAACCAAATCTTTGGGAAGAGATGCGCTCAATAGCTCACTGCAGAAATCATTGGAAATATTAATGGATCCTTTAATAAATCCGACGTTTACTTAGGATAGCTTTCAACCGGATGGGTGGTTGATTACTGCATCAATTTATGATACAGTGCCCGCCGCTTATTAAAATCACATCCGTTCTGAGGACACTTGATTTTATAAAACGGCTGGTTTTATAAACCGGCATACCTACTCTCACTTAAAAAATGAAAGGTTTTGAAATTTAAATACAACTCTTAAAACGAAATGAAATATTTCATTTCTTTTTGTTTGAAGTGTTCCAAAATATAGTTGACATTTTAATTGAACATGAGGTACATATTTCTTCTTATTCGCACAAGGGTTTTAATTAAACAACAATGCAGCAATACTTTACCATAATGGCAAAGTTAAGATTCAATATAGTTTGAAAGTTAACAAAATGTTAAAAACGTTTTGCAACTTTCTACGTTATGTTTTCCTCTTTGCTCTATAGTGCATCGGTTAACATCAAACACTTTTTTCACGTCTATTAGAAAGGGCAAGTTTGGCACTGAGATTTCGTCACCTTCTGAAATTTCTTCATTTCTTGGTGCTTCTTTGTCAAAATTTTAAGTTTGATGTCTAAAAGTTTGATTTTGTAAAACGGCGATAGTGATTTTATTAAAAGTGGTTTTAGCATGTTTTGATATTGCAATGATTCTGTTCTTTCAGTTTTGATTTTAAAAAGTGGCTGATTTTATAATCCAATGATTTTATTAGTGGCGGGTACTGTATATGGCAACATAACTTAGAAATAAACTGTAAATGATTCAGTGTTACACTATGGCGACAAGATTATTGTTAAGCTGTAAGCAATCATTATCGTCCAGCTCATTAAGGTTTCCACAAGCATCAACCAAAAGGAAGTTGGTTCCAGAATAATTAATTTGAAGTTTATCTCTTGCAACAGAAAGAAGCTAAGTTAAAGTAACGTATTTACTGATAGCTTATGATTTTTACGGTCCGTTTAGGTGTTTTAGAGAAGATAGGAAGAATTTAGTTCACTTATTTTGGCTCTTTGTAGCCTTTCTCTTCTCCCACAAAAATTTAAATTTGTCGATTATTTTTTACGCAATTTGTATATGTATTTATTTGTAAGTAGTTAATTGATAGTGTGTATTTTTAACCCCCCGACGCACAAAGGAAAAGGGTTATAAGTTTGACGTGTCTGCGTGTGTATGTATCTGTCGGTGGCACTCTAGAGCCTAAACGATGGCCCGATTAAAAAAAAAATGTTCGAAAGGAGAGTTGATCGAGAGTGTTCTTAGCTAGGTTTCATCTTCGGATGACATCAATTAACGAAGATGTTAATTAAAAATTTCTCAAAGGTGCCTTGTGATTTTGTTCAGTGAAAACATATATTTTTTTTAAAAATAATTTAGTACCAAAGTAAACAGCATTTTTTTTCTGCGTCTGATAGTATGTGTTTAGTACTTCTGTGTTATATAGAATTCAAATTGTAACGCTTTTTTAAAGCAGATTTTAAATACGGCTAAGCTTATATTCACGCGATTTTTAACCAAGTTCATTGTTGAACGACAAGGAAATTAAAAGAAATGATTAAAAATTTTTACCTATTGCCAGTTTCTATTTGATAAATAAAATAATTGTAATCGATTCTAATAGTGTAAAGCTTTTAAAAGGATTTTCAATTTTCCCTCTTAATTCTACATTTGCGACTCAGTCGGGGTTTTTTTTTTAATTTTTAATTTTAGTTACTTGTTACAGTGTGCTTATAAGGAGACATTTCGTTCTAAAAGCCAATTTTATTGCAGAGTGATAGTGATCTTCACGAATGAGTAGGGGGAAGTTGAGAGAAGTGGCACAGCTGCACTGATGCCGAAATGAAACGTAAAAATTGTTTCTAGCTTTTTAATCGATATCACAGATAGGAATCAAGCGAGAGCCTAAAGCTGCTCATTTACTGGACAAGCGGGATTTAGTTGTTCGCATTTCATTTCGGCATGAGTGCAGAGCTGTTCCATTCCTTCCGACTCTCCCCCAAACGTGTATATTAAAATACAAATTAAAAGAATCATTGAGTTTTGTTCAGTACACTTACCTCGTCCGAATCCGTAGGCACGATAGCAAGAGAAATTCAATTCACTGCCTTAAAGCAAGAATTCAGATATGAACCGCTTACATTGCAACTTGCAGTTGAATAATACCACCTACAAATTGCAACTTACTACACTGCTTTCTCCACCTGGTTAGGAATTGGATAGAAGTTTTCTTGTTACTATCCACTTTTTTCTTCGATCAAAAGAAATGTTTGTAGTACGAATTAAAAGCGCCTCCGATGAGTTGCCTTTTTACTTCCTTTTACAAAAAAGTAAGTATTGTATTCGCCAAAAAATTTTCACTCAAATCGGCCTTAATTTCCATTTTGCTCACCCCCAAATGAATGTTGAGTTTTTTTTCGAACCGAATACATGTACATATGTACCGAAGAGCGTATAGACGCCCAAAATATCCATTTTGACGTTTCCCGAGCTAATTACAACGTGTTTTCTCGTGACGTCTGTATGTACGTATATATGTGCGTAGGTGTGTATGTCGCATAACTCAAGAACGGTATGTCCTAGATAGTTGAAATTTGGTACGTAGACTCCTAGTGGGGTCTAGTTGTGCAATTCTCTTTTTGGTTGCATTCGGGTGTTTCTAAAGGGGTCTTTTGCCCCTTTTTGGGTGGAAATCATTGTTATTTTCGATGTTAATTCAAGTGGTGTTATAATTTGTCGGACACTTGGCGATACATCGCCAATCTTTTGGTCGCCAAGGATTGTCGCCAACTTGGCGACAAATTTGGCGATTTTTTTATTTTTTTTTTTTTTTTTTCAAATTGGCCACTGTTGGTGATATTTAGAGAGTAAACTATTGAATCACATTAAAATTGCCAGTAATGGGGAAATGACATTGAATTGGAGTAAAAGGAAGTCATGTGATGCACACATCAGCTTGTTGTTAAATAAAAAGGTTGCACTAATCAAAACCTTACATGTTCAGATTCAACACAAATTAAGTTACCATCTAATTATAATATTTCAGGATGGTGCCTACAACGCTATAGTGTTAATTTCAGTCGGAGAGAATCATGCCCCCATTAAAATTCTGTTTTAAAACTAAGAGTCCTAAATCAAACAAGAACAAGTCCATATGCTTGTTTCAATTAGAAAACATGTTCATTCGGCCTTAAAAGGTCCCTATTTGGTCATGTGACCTGCGTTTAATCTATACTGTCGAACTTTGTGCCACCTGCTGGTGATGGGTGGACGTCTGTGAATGTTTATAGATCCTTCATTCATTCAAAAAGAAACATTTCCGTTACGTGTTTAATGAAAGAAAAAAATGTCCATTAGATCCTATCAAATGTCCTAATTTAAAAATTTAGTTATAGGTTTATTGGTTTTCCTTCATTTAGCAGCTTTCTCTAGAGACTATTATTGAGATTAAACCAATCTATATAAATACCTTTTTCCATGAAAGGTTATTTAAAAATGCATTTTGTAATAATTCCAGAAAATCGTTTTGGACATGTGTGGTTTTCATTGATGCCTCCTCACATGTAAATGAGCTCACTCTGCGGAAATAAGTGGCACCCAAGAAGTTTCTTCTGACCCAAAAGGGGCGTTCCCTGAAAATAAAATACAGCCTTTTTTTTTAATAACTTAACACCATTTTGTTTTAAACCAATGAATCTGCTTGAAAATTTTTAATGTATTTCTAGATGTATTACATGGATGACGCTCATCGCAGCAGTGAAGCTAGAATAAAAAATGAGTGGGATTTTCTTATAGGGAATTCCATTTGGAGGCGCTAAGCTTGAGCTGCTGGTCGAACGAAGTAAGTTCTCAAATAGATTTTTATGCATTGAGCTATGTTATAGTTCCTAGAAAGAGTAGTGTGCCGACCGCCGCTGTTTTCCCCGCGATTCTTGACAAATTTGCGGCAATCCGCTAGAGGACAGTGCGGTTAGGGAGCACGCTACTTTTGATGGAGTTTACATTAAATGCTGTGGGATTTAGTTATTATTCGGTTATCCGTTAATGTTTTTTCGCTTTCCGTAAAAAAATATGAAAGAGTTTTAAAATATTTTAATAGACACATCAAAGTTGAACATTAAGAGGAAAAAAAACCCATCTAGTTAAAAACTAGGTTGCAAAGGGTTGCTAGGTTGTCCGCTCTGCCTCTTCGTTCAGCTGATATGCTAATTTTTCGACTTTGTTCTTAATTTTTGCACACCAGTGTATGCAAGGTCGGAAATGAGATTAATGGGCATCTTTAAGTAATTTGTTTTAAAATTATGTTTTATTTAATAGTTATAAGTACAATATTTCAGTTTTTTTTTTAAATAAATGCATCAATCTTAAAATTTTTTTTAAACCTTTTTTGTATTCATTGATCTAGATTATCAACAATAAACCAGGATTGTAAAACATGTAGATAATTGTCAATACATAAATTAAAGCTGCATTTTATTTACTTACTTATTTAATTTACTTATTTTTATTCTGTTTTTGTGTCGATCAAAATATGAGGACGGCGTTCAGTTCATTAGTAGCACTCCCACATTACATCTACATTTTAACTATTTGTTCTAAATAACTAAATTGCAAAAAAAGTTCCAGAATAATTGATTAATACAAAAAATAAATAAATCTAGTCTAATACTAGAAATAATAGATTAATATTTGATCATATCAGTTGGTTATTAAAAATATTTACTTAATTATGGAACATGCCTTAAATATTTTAAATAATGCTTTATATCACTTATTCTAATGTAAAATTGGAAACATGTGCTTTTCCGGTACTACCGGTGCAAAGCAAAATAAAATCTTAATTGGTGATACGTATTAATTGAAAAAAAAAAAAAAAATAGTAAGCTGTGAAAAATGTTGAAAAAACTTAAAGTAGTAAAGTATATGGAGAATGGCAAGATGTTATGTGCATTTATTTTGCATTTAATTCTAAAACTTGAAATACTGCAGAGCAGACGAAGCTCCTGCCATTAGTTGACTGAAGATTCGGTATTCGGGATGCTTCGAACAAATTTCCCATCGTGCCTATCAATCTACTATCAAGATATGAATATGAAATGATAAAACTTTAGTAACTGAGTGTTACGAAATGGCGAGCGGTAGACTTGTGATTTCAAATATTTAGTTCAGTTAGTAGCTAGTGCTCAGTTGACTCTTGTGAGACTTTTTTTTAAAATTATTAGTAGCCACTTTATATTGCATTTACTCTTTGTAAAGAAAACAATAAGGTGATTTTTCGGACACTGCACTAAAAGGTATTATTCAGTTCAAAGTGTTGCAGCGTTAGGCTTGTTGCTACTTTTTGTGAAGTTGAACACTAATTGTCAAATGTATTTTGCAATTGTATACATAACCAGTGAAAATCTACAAATATTGAAAAGGAAAGAAAAAATATTGTTTTAATCAGAATTTCTTTTGAAAGCTTTTTAGGGAGGGTTAGGGGAGCAGACACTTTTCCGCATCTCATACCCACCTGCTTGAAATAAATTTTATTTAAAAATATTTATTAAAATATTTTAGTTGTTTTTAATTTTTAAAATCGTATTCTTTGTTTTCAGTTAGATTTTTACGAGGAATTTAGCTCTCTTCTTTTTTAAACAGATGAAGCATTTGTCTGATTTTATGGAGTGTTTTGTTAAAAAGAAAAAGAGTCCCATCGCTATTGCAGAGGTAAGATTGGTCCTAAATGTCCTGATATTTTGAATTTTTCCTAAATATTCAAAAATTTTCATTATTTTAACTCATATTTTTGTAGAGAAAGAAAAAGCCGCACTGGAATCAATTCAAACTTTTTGTACTAGTCTTGTTCACTTATACTGCTTACAGATGGCAAGCCACAGTATAAACGGGAAAACTGCAGACTTGAGAACTCAAATTCTTAGCCATTGCCCAATTGATTTTTAATCCACTTTTTCATTAGTAATAACCACTTTATCAGGAACTTATTCTTTTAAATGACTACAGTAACGAAATCTTAAAGCACTAAAATAAATAGTATGATATGGAGATAAGTATGGCATAGGAGACTTGCTGCTATATGAACTACTTTCTTGGGAAAACGGACAATAGTATATTCCCTTAAGAGCTATTGAGGGATACAAATACAAAAGTGACGACCAGCAACAGGCTCTGGGCCCAGCTAGATGGTCCTATTCAATTTACAATCCTCAGTAAAGATCAATGGCCCTCTTAAAACTGTCTACTCCCTTGCTCATTACCACCTCTTCTGGTAAGCTGTTCCAAGGTTCCACTACCCTGCTATAATAATAATTTTTCCTAATATCCATGTTAGCCTGAGATTTAAATATCTTAAAACAATGACCCCTTGTCCTGTTTTCAGTGCTAAACTGCAGCCCAGTAACATCTTTCATTTTAATAAATTTAAACAACTGAATCATGTCCCCTCGGTCTCTTCTTTGCTCAAGACGGTACATTTTTGCCATTCTAAGCCTGGAATCATAGTCTAAACAAGAAAGTCCATTTATTAGCATTGTAGCCCGCCTTTGAACCCTTGCAATACATTAATATCTTTCTTAAGATAAGGAGACCAAAACTGGACAGCATACTCCAAATGAGGTCTTACCAAACTTCTATATAAGGGCAGAAGAACTTCTTTAGATTTGTTTGAAATAGATCTATTGATAAACCCAAGCATCTTATTGGCTTTGTTACTAGCTAATATTTCCTTCGTTCTTAACCACTTGCAAAAGAACTGTTTGTTTTTATTTTTTATTAAAGGAAAGTGGGCGGGAAATGGTGCAACAGTCTGATTCGAGTCGAATTTGTATTTCTTAAAATATACGAATATATAACTACCCCTATGACGATACGTTGTAAAATTTGTCTTCAAGTGTGGGAACCAGTTAGTTAAGTCCAAGTAGTTCTTTTTCACAACGCGAGACTTTCATTTTCATGTATGCATTATTTCTTTTGATGTTATGAAAAGAAGCAAAAAAGGAGATAACTTTTCGAAACGTACAAATATTTTATGATGAAATAAACTTAGGAATTGCTCCTGATTTTTCTTTAAGGGAAAAAAATGTCTGCACATTTTTTTTTCTTTTGAGCAATCACGATTGCTTATTGCTTTCATTTGACTGTTTTAGGCGTCCTATCATTTTATTTTCCCACCGCCAATCTCTGCACCATCACCGCCGACCGGCTTCTCAGGATGTTGCTCCTATAGCGAAAGCCATCTACAGGTTGCATCCATATGCTACACACACGCTCATACATACACAACTACACACACGCACACATACACACACATACACACACGCATATATACAGAAACCTACACATACACACACCCATAACTACACACACATTCATGCCAGCACACAGACATAAACACAATATGCTTACACACACATACACGTACCTCCTACACACAAACACACATACATCCCCACACACACACACACATACCCCCACACACAAACACAGATACCCCCACACACAAACACATAACCCCTACACACAAACACACACGCCTACATACACATACTCGTGATTGCGAAAAACATAATTTGAATTCAAGATGCCAAAATTCAAATTATTTTTTTTTCGTGAGGGGATGATGTATGTTCTTATCAAAATGGCAGTGTTTGTGCTTTTTGATACTTGTTTTTGTCCTATAATGTCCTAAAATTTTGCGAAAATGGAGTCCTATTTTTTTTTTTTTAATCTCCACTTCGACACAGTGGATTAAATATTACTGGATATTTAGTGGATATTGGCATTACCATCCCAAAAATGTATTTGATAAGCTGGACTTACATTCATATGTGACTTATTTCTTTTGATCTTGTGAAATAAGAAATTCCTTACTAAAACGAGTGAAAAGGGAAGTGGAGGAAGCTATTTACAGTACGTGTATGTTTCACGATAAATCCAATTTAAGGATCGATGCTGATTGTTATTAAAGAAGAAACGATCTGTATGTCTTTCTTTTTTGGGTTGGGGAGGGGGAGAGATAAGAGGGGAGTAGCAAAGTCAGTAACAAAGTTAATGAAAGTGAAGTGTACCCACAAAATAACTTTTTACTTTCTTCTCTATCTAATATATAGAAGAAAGTATTGGATTCGTGCAAATTTTCGAATTTCGAATTTTGACGGATTCGAACGTTTTGAGGTGTGCTGAGTCCATTTCGACTATTTTTGGAAAATGTCTGTCTGTGTGTGTGTGTGTGTGTGTTACGTCTGTGTGTGACCAGTTTTTTGTGGCCGCTCTACAGCAAAAACTACCGCATGAAATTGAACGAAATTTGGTACACATATGTGCCCCTATGTAAACTTGGGCCCATTGGTTTTTGGCGCGAATTCCTCCTAGGGGGGTGGAGCAATGGGACGTTTTTTGAGTTACGCGTGCTTGCTATTCCTCAGGAAGTAACTGGCGGAATCAAACAAAATTTGGTCCATATGTTGCCCCTAACAGGAGCAGGTGCTGATTTAATTTTGGTGTCATTAGCTCAAACAGGATTTGAGTTATAGAACGTTTTTTGTCGTCAATTGTGACTGCTGTATCTCAAGAAATAACGAACGGAACCAAACAAAAATGTTTTGACAAGTAGCCCTTAGTGAGTATAAGAGCTGATTTTATTTTGGTGTCAACAGCTGAAAAGGGGGTAGCGCAATCACCCGTTCTTTTTATCCATTGTGAGTGCCCTATCTCAAGAAGTAATGCTACGTTCTGGTTGAAATTTGGAATGTGAATCCATACGTAAACAGGCTTTGGTTCAATTTTGTTTCCAATCGCTCCAAGAGGTGTTGATTTTTTTTTTTTTTTTTTTTTTTTTGCGAATAAAAATAGTTTTATTAATGCAACAATAAGAAAGATAAAATCGTAATAGATTGTCGTCTGCGTATTTCTCGTGATTTTAATTGTATGGAAATGATCGGAAATATTATCTCAATGATTTAAAATGTTTAACTGTTGCCATCTTATGTTTGTTAATAAATAAAATATTTGTAATTAATTCAAGTAAGGCTTTTAAAGTAACTTTCAATTTTCGCTCTTTGTTTTGTTTTTACAATAATTCAGACATTGGGATTCGCAACTCGAACGAACTGTAGGGGGCACTGAAGTCACTGTCTAATAACGGACTTAAAAACTAAAACAAACGCACATGGTAACGAAGAAAAATGCTAAAAGTGTTAAGATTTTTGTTCGTACGTATGATTTTTTCGCTTTATTCTTTTTAAATTAATTTTCAAAGTCTTGTGGATATTCTGGCTCACGTAGAAAGAAATGAGAATTCAAGAAGCATTACCAAACGTCGAAGATTAATGCAAACTACGTAGTTCGTAGTTCTAAGCAGCTATTTCCACGATGTTGAATTCGATATTTATCAATTCTTGATAAAACTAAATAATTGTGGCTTGACAATTAATGCTAGAAAATTTAATGACATTACGAATTATTATCGAAAGAAGATGATACTCTTTTGCCTTGCTTGGCTAGCGCTTATTGTTTTCCATTTGTACCGGAGTTATTTCTCTCGAATTCCCGAATCGGTTAATTTAAAAATTTTCTGTTTCGATTTTTCTAATTTCTGAGTTACGATTTAATTGTGTCATGTTATGCAATTCATCAACAAAATTCTCACGGATATATAGTGGTAGTTTTCTTTTCAGTTGATTGACCATTATTTCTTTTCACTTATCGAATTCTGTAATCTTACTACCATTTTATTCCACTCATAATAAAAATTAAAAATGGTTAAACTAAAAACGCGAAATCTCGCCAAGGCTACTTTGCTCGCACTATACTAAAACTATAACCCTAAATAAATTTGGCGAAACCATTCAGCTGAGAATAAAAGGAATAAAGTAAATTCTTTCTCGGTTATTCATTTTGTTCTACGATAATATATTGAAGAAAATATTTTGCATACTGTCCATTCCAACTAAATGCTGCTGTAAAATATGGTAAGTTTAATTAATTTAAAATAAAAAAACCCCATATTCTTACAAATTCATACAAAACAATAAAAATTTTTACCTTGTATAACGTTATCCAAGTTTGTTAATCCAGAATTTTCGCTTTCACCAATTATTAAGGAAATAATGAAAACTAACATTATTTTGAGAAGCTCGAGAATACTACTAAGGGACGAATTAATTTCTGTAGCTGAAAGCAAACTAAGACACATCAATTGCGTTAATAAATACTCAGAAAAAACTGCCTGTGTTTACGTCAACAGACACACGTGGAACGCAACGTGGCAATGTTTTAGTTTCATTTGCAGTTTTGTAAATCACCGCAAGGTAGCGTATTCGAGCGCTGGAGTTCCGAATGGTCTTCAAGTTTTTGCATGTGTAATTTTTTTTTTTTTTTTTTTTTTTGTTAGGAATATTGCTTCCTCGTCAAGCATGGGGAGGGATCAGAAAAAGGAAAAATATAGAAGAAAGTTTCGTGATGGACACAACATACTATTTTTTTAATATCTTCATATTTTGTGACCTAAAATGTTCCAAAATGTTATCAGAAATGTGCCCTTATTTATTTCCCAATTACCACTCTGACTTCTGTTATAGTTAATGTAGAAAACTTGTTGGTGTATCAATTTTCCTAACTGAGAATAATTTTATAAAAAACTCATTTTTCGAAACTTTGCTCTCAAAAAGCTTGCAAGAAGGTTAAGAATGCACTGATAAAAATAAGAGTTAAGCAGTAATTTACCACTCTTACGCCCGGGCTAAAGCAGAACTACATGCTATATACCGACAGGATGGCATCCAGCGACTGAAGTTTTGTCCTTCTTATGAACTCATCACTCTGGGATAGTGATTAACCGAGCTGAGGGCCGAGGTGGCATCTCAATGAAGTCCAGAGTGCAAGAAACTTGTGGCTAAAGTAAAATTAGCTGTAAGAATAACACATGCTTGCCTTAGCTCTGGTTTAAGCCCAGTAACTTAGAGTTTAATATCCAAGCTTTGCCATTAATTTACTAATCAAACCATCCCATTGCTGCGGGTTCTCTCTGGTGAACTAAAGTGACTTAAGTCACTAGTTTGTTGGTCAATCTCTGCTTCATTGGGATGACTCCTTCAACTTTGTTATTGTCTATTCCCGACTGATGAGCCCGTAATAAGGACGAAACTGCAGTCTTTGGATATAATAACCGGGCTGTCTGTGTATTAAACACATAAAGAAGACTTGCAGAGTTCCTAAAACATATTTTTCCATGCAAAAAAAAATGAACTTATAGCTGAAAGAATATCCCACAAAAGGATCCTTTGGTTGATTAAAATTTGATAGGGTTTTGAAATTCAGAGGGTTTTTTTTTTTACTTCTAAGCTATTGGTTAAGAGTTTGTTACCATCAGTTTTCAAGATTTACATCTTTATTGTGTGCAAATTAGAAAACAATGTAAATAAAGCGCAAATGAATCAAAATATACTTCATAAGGCTATTGGTATTTTTTTGTCCTATATTTCTATTGGTCAACTTATCTTCTGACCTATTTAATGTTTATACTGGTGTCCACCTGGCTTTAGTTGTGTTCTATCACGAATTTGTTGTTTATTGATCATTTTTGCCTTAGTGAAGGGGCTCCATCGTAGTCTTGAAATAGCTAAATATTGTATTTTCTTGATAATTTATATTTTATTTCCATGGTTTTTTCCCATTTCAACCATTATTGTGTATAATAGTCATATGTCCGAATTTTGCATTTTGGGTTTGTTGAAAATGTATATATTTGAAATAAGACTTAATGTGACTTTATTGTTTTATACTTTTAGTTTGAATAATAGTAAAAGACTCTTTAACATGTGGATGAAATGGATTTTTTGTCCTCATAAAAAAATATGAGTGCTGTAATAGATCATCTATGTGGCATTTAAGAAACAGTAATTTTTACTAATTGTTTTCATTTCCCCTCCTTCCAAAAAATCCAGTCTCTAAAAACCTAATATTTTCTAATCACTAATCTTTAAAACTAAAAGTACTTTAAGCATTTAAACGTATATAAATACTGAGCCTATGATGAGTTTATTAAGAGAAAATTAATGTGAAATCACTTTAACTACATATTTTAACTGTACTCTTCTGGTATAGAGAGTGCCAAGCGAGAAACATTTTTGTTCACATAAGAGTCATTTCTCTTGTGCAAAGCTTAGAATAATGTCCAAGGTATAAAAGGTTATTGTTTTATTTTTATCATTTAAACAAAATATACATCATAGGTATCCTTAAAAAATATTTTTTTTTTTCATGAAGCAGAAATATTGTCCAGGAGAATGAACACAAAAAGTTGCATACCTCATTTCAAACTTGAAAAAAATTAATAAGAACACCAGGCTAATTAGATCTCCTAAATACCTGACGAATCCAACAAAATGGTGGGAATAAAAAGTTGACTTTCTTTTTATCTATAACTATTGTGAACTTGTTCTTAGGCCAAGAGAGTGACATGAAAACCTTGGGAAAATCTTCAAAAGGATGAACCTTGAACAGTTTAACAGTTAAATGGATCAAAACAATTATTTTATATCTTTAAGTGTACCTACCTAATTTACTAACACAGCCATTATGTGATAGCTCGAAACCTTATAATTAGAATATTACTTAATGTCAAAGTTTTTATTGGATCTATAACTCTTCAGAAGGGAAATTCCCATAACAGAAAATACCATTAACTCGAAGGTTTTAGCTAGTGCCTGGGGACTTCTAGTTATAGAGAGTTGACATTAATCATTTAGTTTGTGAAATGTTAATATAAAAATTTAAAAATAATTGAAGTACAATGGGGTTGTTTCCTTCAGTCAAAAGTAGTACTTTTTGTCACTGAAATTGATAGAATAAGCAAAAAAAAAAAAAAACATGGACTCGGAAAATACTTTCTTTCATTTTCCCAACAGTTTTTTAAAATTAATTTTATAAAATTTCCGATTCTTCAAACAAGGCGTGGTCTTTATGACAGCAAGAAAAAAGGGCAAGAAAGTAAACGGACAGCGAACAGTGTGGGAATCAACTGACTTTCAGATGGTTCCTCAAATGTTACAGAAAAGGCATTTTTTGCTGGACAAGAGGTGCCATTTTCTGTTCATTTTTTTGGTAGATCAGCAACTCTATTTTGATCCAAAATCTTTTTTTTTTTTGTCACAAATGATTAAGACCGGAATTTTTTGTATGCGCATTTATTACTCTCAAATATTGAGGGGGACTTTTGACGAGTTCAAAATATTGAGGGGGACGTTTCCCCCCTGTCCCCCGTGCCAACGATGCCCGTGGTGTTTTATGACGTCACAAATGATGCACTATGGCGCATCTTTCTATCGCATTTCTACGTTATGATAATCAAGCAGCGAATTGAAATTGCGCTCTACGCTTGCTATCAACCCTATCGTTGCCAATACAAGTGAGTAAAGATGCAAATTAAATATTTTGGACTGTGAATGGCAACACTGAATGGCATTTCATCATTTGTGATGTCATCCGCAGAAGCGTTAAACGATGAAAGAGCACCAATTTAAGTAATTTTTTTAAAAATATTAAACTTTAAGAAATTATTTAAAAAATAGTCAAATTCTACGTTTTTAAACATGCTCTTTCAGAAAAAAATACTTTTAAAATTTTGGAAACGACCCCATTGCGAAAGGTGAGAAGGTGGATAGTCTTATAATTCAAAATAAAAAAAATTATCTGTCTAATAAACTAATAAATTTTCTCTTATTACTCCCGGTATGTTCGGATTATGTTCTTTGGGGAGAAGCTGTGTTTTTATTTCTTTATGTAACATATTATCTCTTAGAAAGAAAGCAGAGAATTCAAAAAGAAAACATGATTAAAAAATAGGGACAGATAAATCTATCTCTTTTTTTTTTTTTTTTTGCTACTGATTCATTTCAGGTTGGCCAGTTTTGATTGAATTTCTGAAGTTGAGAATTCTCTAAAGCTTTTAAGAACCCAAATACTTCTCACCTTTTTTGGAACGTATCATTTAAAGATGAAAGTTTTAAATAAACATTTTGAAATGAATGAAAACAAATGCTAGGAATAAATTTAAATTGCAACTGTATAAGTTTCATTCTTCTAAGTATAAGAATTGCACTGTCAGATTTTATGGACTTCGAGATTTATTTTTGTGAATTGGCTGATCTCTTTCTCAATAACATTAAAATTTTCCGTTCTATTTACTCATGGCTTTATTGCACTCAATATTTTAATAAGAGCTCGAATTTTCACTCTACTATCTGGAGATTTGTGCATTAGAAATTTGGCGTTTCCAGTGCTTTTTGTACAGTCAAACTTTTACTGTACATATTATGTTTCGAATTTGAAAATTTTCAAAATACTACTGTCATTTTTGATTGAACCGCCGGTCGCTGCTTGTAGTTCCAAATAATCGAGAATTAAATGAATATTCGTGTAATATTAATTTATGTTTATCTTTTTTCTCTGTGTCACATAATAATAAATATTTTATTGCAACGCAACCCAAACACTGGTTGGATCAGCAATGAATCCTGTAAGCACTCAAGAGACAAAACGTAAGTCATTTAAACATATATGTATACATTTATACGTACTGGTTGATATTTTTATTTTTATTATTTTTTATTGTGAAAATATCACCGAACAGGAATTCAATTTAATGAAACAAAGAATTAGTTCTGAAATTGCTAAACATAAGAAAACAACGATGCTTCCGCACATTATGGAAAAATAGTTGTAAAAACCTGGATTAGACAAATATTCAAATACGTACTTACGATATTTTTCCTTTCAAAAGTAATTAGATTAAGAGTTAAAATAAAATAAAATCTACGAAATATTTCAAACTTTTAATTTTCCTGAACTTTTATGTAATTCAGTATTAAATGACAAACAGATGGAAATAATGTAGGGTTAAATGGAAAACAGAAATGTCGAGTATTTTAGGAAAAAACATGTATTTACATGTAAAACTAGTGCTGTTTTGGTTATGCTGAAGAATTCTGGAGTATTTTTTGCATTGAAACACTGAAATTCTACTATCTTAAGTTACACATTTCATCCCCCAGTTATTAGGGATTTTCTCCCGTTACTGCTATGTAAATCTTCCTCTCTCTTCAAACTAAATAATGATTGTAATTCAACCGAGGTTTCCTCAACCAATATGTACATATACCTATACCGGCATATACCTACACTTATCCAACCTATATGTACTGGATAAATCATATGCAATTTTTTTTTAGAAGTAGTTTAGTCACTCTATAGATATGTCACTTAATAAATATGTACCCATTCACTTTTGCACGCATTGAAAGGTAACAACATTTAAAAGAAGTTTCGAGATTACTGATAAAGTGCTTCTATCTGTCATAATTGCTTTTATTATGCTTTTAACAGTCTCTACAACTTTTTTTTTAGCAATCACGATTGCTTATTGTTCTCACTTGACAGTTCTGATGTCCTATGATTTTATTTTCCCCCCGCCTCCCTCTGCAGCACCACCGTCGGCCGGTAGCCTCACGATGCTGCTCCTCTAGCGAAAACCCTCTCCAGGTTGCGTCACTAACTTGCCTACCCTTACACATACACCTACACACACACACACACACACACGCATACATGCAGACACCTACACATACACGCACAACTACCCACACTCCCCCCCACACATATACACAACTACCCGCACCTACACATACCCCCCCCACACAAACACACATACACACAACTACCCACACACACAAATAAACGTATCCCCCCACACACAAACACACGCTTACACACACACACACACACTCGTTATTGCGAAAAACATAATTTGAGTTCAAGATGTCAAAGTTCAATTTTTTTTTTATTTATTTATTTATTTATTTTTTTTTTTTTTTGGCCTCATCTTAACAGATTTTCTACTTTAGTTTTTGCAATCCTTACATTGTTTTTTATATTTGTTTCTTGTTCCTTTCCTACTTACTACTGATTTTACAACCATTGTATAGTTTATGTCATATTCATTAGGGTGTCCCGTCCATATATGAGAAAAAAAATAAATTTGAGCTACACTATCACAAGAGGTGTCAAAATTTGCGAAATTTTTCACAGATCACGAAAAAGGTAAAAAAAATGGACTTGCGTGTCATCTTGAGGGCTCTACCGCTCTTTGAAGTTTTGCATATTTCACATTTTTGACAGACTTAAACGATATGATTTAAAAAATACAAAAATAAAGTTTAGAAAGCATTTTATTTAAGAAACTAATGAAACAAAGCACAAGAAAACAAAATAAACAAACTACAGTTTATAAATAATGACAAAAGTTTAGAATTTAAACTTATTTTTGTGTCCAAAATTTGGCATTTCTGCGCGAGATTGCAACCTGGTTCTAACGAAGTCATCTCTAGAAGTAGCGTTAGTAACACTTTGTGAAGCCTGTGTTATTAGTTTAACACATCTTTCCACAGATTGTGAGTGGCAAGGAAAGTCAACGATTTCCAAGCTATTATCTTTTGCCATAATTTGAAGGTTCTCGTTAGAAATATGTCGAAGAACCGCTGGTGCTGCAACCTGACACTCTTGCCAGACAATTATTTCCGTATAATCTTTAGCAGAGAAGTTAATTTTTGGTGTTTTAAATATTCTACGTTTAGTGCTACTTTCAGCCTCTCTAGCTTTTTTTATTCTTCGTAATGCTAACTCCCGAATGTGCTCCCTATCATCAAACAACATACTGACCAGCAGGTTTTCTGGGTGCGCAAAAAAAAAGCATTCCTTTCGATAACAGAATACACAAAAGATTTCAAGTTTTCGGGTAAAAATCGAGAGTACACAATCATTTGAAAAAGATGTTTGGCTGCTTCCTTAAAAGATGACTTTTGCTTGATTAAGAACCAAACTGGAGCGTACACTTTAACCACGTAGTTAACAAGTAATCGCAAATTTTCCGTTGGATTAAGAGTACTTACATAAAGTCCGAGTATACGATTAGCAGAAGTAAGCCATCTCGAGTGCGCCATTTTTCCAGGTTGGCGATTTGCCAGCTCAGTACTACAGAAACCAGTTGATACAGCTTGACAAATCTCATAAAGATATTTTTGATCCGTGCTTAGTTCATCAACCACATTTTTCGGCAAATTAGGCAAATTATCATCCACCGCGCAAAAAAACGTCATTTTATTTTCACAACCAGCTAACTGTTTTCCAATAGGTCCGGAATATTCTTTAGGACTCAAAGTGCAACCATCTAAGGTCAAGAATAAATGACGAAGGGGTAATTCGTTGGCATGAAGCATACACACACACCATTGCAATGGTCTTTCCAAATAATCCTCTAATATTGAATCACGCCACCCTTCCAACCGGTGTTTATTGCAGTTCCGTCACATCCAACGCAAATCACGTCTTTTAAATTCAAGCATTGACCTTCTAATAGAGCTGTAATCGAAGTTAGAATTGCATTAGAAGCAGTGCGTGTCCCAAATAAATTGATCCGGGTTCTGCTAAAATTGAGATGTGCTCTTCTAAAATGTCTTTGCGATGGTAACGAGCTCCTATTTTCTCATTTATCAAAGTCTTGTCTTTACGTCCATAAAAGTAAATGCTTTTTATAACAATACTTCCAATATCTTTGGAAGCTTCTTTCCGAGCTTTAGCTACAGCTCTGTGGATTTTGTTTTTATCAACAACTAGAGTTAAATCTTCTTTTGAAACAAAGCCGACATCAGCTAAAACTGCAGAAGCAACAGCAGCAGCAGATCGCGTCGACAAACTGTATCTATCACAGACCTTAGCAACCGTTGGCAAGATCAGTGTATTCCTATTTGTCGTTGAAGTTGATGGTGTCCCTGTAGAGGCCGTATTCGTCTCTGTTATGGGATACGTTTCTGGAGAAAATTCAAGCATCGAATCGTCATCAAAATTTGCTGAGACAGAATCGTTATTTTCAGTAGAAGACTTTTTTGCTGCCTTTTCAAGTTTTCTCTGCTGTTGTTTCATTAATCTAGCTGTTTCTTTCTTATCGACACCTCTTATCACCATTTTCCTGTCATTTCTTTGATCCAACAAGAAACTTCTCTCATTGATGGGAACTTTTTTAGGTTTGAAACACGAACAAGACTCAAATACAGGGCACTTACAAGCCGCAACGTCGAAGAGCTTCTCAGATGACTAAAAAGCACTTCAGTTTATTTTCAAAACTATCACTTCGTTTGTTTCTGGGGTATCGTTTCAAATTGACGTACTTTTCGAAATAGAATTTTAATAATTGAATTACTCGTTCCTTAGTTACGATTGGAATTGAAGCTTTTGTCCAAATACTGTTGATTTTTTCAGAAACAGTTGTATATATATCAGAACTGGAAGGGTCCTTTCCATTATGCATACATTTCTGTTCGCTCCTGACAAATAAAATAAATTTTATGACGTCTTTTACAGTAGGTAGCTGCCGATCATCAAGTTCCTTGTAGGGTCCCAGTATAGCACAAGTAGTCTCACTACGTCTCGAACTCATTACTTAAAACTAACAGAATCGGCATATAACACTAACAATTGCAACTGTACTTTTATAGCATTAAAATTACTTTGGCTACGAAGAAAACACCCGTGAGTCAAGCCAAGAAAGTCCTCGAAACAAGTAAAAGGAATTAGCAAGTTGAAACCAAACAAAGTCGAAGTCGTCAGTAACATATTGTTGCATGCAAATCGAGACGTGGCGCCAAGCTTCGTGGACGATTCTACTGCGAAAATGGGGGTTATTCCCAAATAGGCATTTACAGTAGTAATCACCATATGTTTTTTTTTTTTTCTGTTCGTGTTGATATTACGAATCACGATCTTTTTATTTCAGCTGTCGAGCTTTTATTTCACAGTAAATTTATAACTTTATTCACAGTACTTCTTTTTCAGTTGCCATAAAAATGACAATTTTTCAAAACTTTGACGATCGGTAGAGCCCTGAAGATATAGTTTTATTCTATTTTTTAAATTATTTTTGTAATTTACGATCGATTTCGCAAATTTTGAGAGGTCTTGCATTAAGAAAAACGAAAAAAAAATTTTTCGGGACACCCTAATATTCATATTAACTGTTACTTATCATTTTTATGAGTCTCTTTAATAATGATTGTACTTTTAATTATTGTTACTTTTACTTTGTGGTTACTACTTCCTTCTAATAGCATAATGTATTTATACATGACTCTGGATACATGTAATATTTATGGGTTCAAATTGAGGATTTGTGAATTAGTAGTACTGTTTTTCTGAACTTTGTATATTACTATCCAAAGAATTGCAACTGTGAAGGGATAGAAAAACAACCATGTTGTCAATATTTTCAATCGTACAACTGTAAATTAAGGGTTGCTTTTTTTCGGTCATTTTTTTTAAAGTTCAGTTTCCTTCTTTCCTCTGAACAAGGCTAAAAATCTGTTGCGAGCCCTTTTGATTTGAGCTTGAAATGTGATCACATTTTTCATTTATGCGTGAATACATGCAGCAATTAGGGATTGCAATACCAGAAGAAACATGCGAGTATTAACTGTTCTTCGAGCGACAATTCTTTTCCTGTATTAACATCATTTTCAACGATTTTTTCTTGATAAGAATAGGTTTGTGTTTGCTTTTTATTGACTCTTTGGTTTAAAATTTACAATACATTTTATTTATTTATTTATTTATTTATTTATTTATTTATTTATTTTTTTTTGAGAAATCACGATTGCTTATTGTTCTCATTTGACTGTTTTAAATTCCTATCATTTTTTTCTTCACCAGCACCCTCTGCCAGCACCACCTTCGCATCGACCGGCCTCACGGCTCCTCTTGCGAAAACCGGCTCCAGGTTGCGTCCATATCCGACACACGCATACACACCTACACAAACTCATGTCTGCGCATAGACACAAACACGCACTCCTACTCACACACACTCATGCCTGCACACAGACACAAAGACATATGCCTACACACACACACGAACGCCTACACACACAGCAATGCATACACAACACGCACACACATACACACGCACACACGCACCCACACACATGTGCCTACACAAACACACACGCGCATTCATAAACACACACACGCTCGTGATTGCGAAATACATAATTTGAATTCAAGATGCCAAAAATTCAAATTAATATAATTTTTTTTACGATTAATTGTAACGAGTTTCTTTTCGAAACTCGTTACAATTATGTAAATTTCTGAAAATATGTTCCAACTGATTATGCCTTACATCTTTTCCAATGCTCAAGGTATTATGAAGATTATCTCGCTTGGCATAAAGCTGAATAGTGAGACCAAACAGCATGCTAATACCGGTGATAACAAATTACTGTTTATTATACCAACAAGAAAAAGTCTTTCAGTACAGTTGAGACAAATGTTTAAAAAACGTATTATATTGAATTACTCCAAATGATGTTTGGAACAATGTATTCATAGCGCAAATACATTCGTAATTACTCTTAAAATTAGTTTTCACCAGAGGACAAGTCAAGGGAATAGAGAAAATAAAAGCGTAGTTCGGGCATACATTCACAAAAGTGCGATTCATCACACCATCCAGTGATGAAAAAATCATTTTGTAATATCTCTATTACTTTTATTCATTGGTGTTCTATGAATTTGAGTTTTTCAACCCAAATTTTTACTTTAAAAGATTGATTTTGAAATACTCTCATTGGAAAAGATATTTATATTTAAAATGACAGTAGATGTTTAATTAGTTAAATTGAAAACTCTTTAATTAAAAACTAATTTTTGCTAATACCAAAAATACAGGTATTCTACCTCATCAAATACCGGTATTACGAAAATGCGAAATCGCTCGAAATACCGGTATTGCAATCACTAGCAGCAATGTATACATTATTTATATTTTCGGGATATGACTTAAATTGATTCAGATTCATCTTAGATTAAGTATCCCAGAAAAATAGGGGACTTCATTAAGGATTTTGTCAAGTTTGTTTTGCTCTTCTTTTTTGAATTTTTTCTATTAGTTCACACTCTCCCTTTAAATATTTATTTACGTATCTTGCTCAAATTTTGCAACTCAATTTTCACCCACTTCTAGTGATCCGATTCTTACGAAATTTGGTACGCAAGCTCATACCCGATTACAATGCAATATTATTTAATCAAATGAATGAACCCTTCAGTATTACACGCAATATTCCGAATGTCCGGTTATCTGAGACTGCAGTTTGGTCCTTGTTATGGGCTCATCAGTTTGGAATAAGGAATAACCGAGCTGGAGGCATATGGCGTCTCATTGCAGCCGAGAGTGTCATGAAGCCGGTGGCTAAAGAAAGTTTATCGCACCCACGGGAGTCCACAGACATGGTACGACTCAACTCGTAAATTGAAAGCAAAGCTTGGGTATTCAGCAGTAAGTTACAACCCTCAAGCCAGGCTAGGGCAAAACTACATGCGATAGACCAACAGCCCGTTTATCCCGAAAAAACTGCAGTCTGTGGATGGGATAACCTAGATGTCGCACAGTGTTTCGGTTAGTACAAGCTAGGTGGACAAAAGTCATGTTCAAAATTATAAACTTTGGTATTGGGATAATGCAAACAATAAACCAAAACATGATACTTAGTTATTTGTTTATGTCTAACTCCCTTCCGTCACGTGAGTAATAAGGTTCAAAGGTACGTATCCGTTTGTAATTGAATAAATCAGTTGAGTTCCAGGCATCATTTCCTCACACAAAATTAAAGTGTTCCTAATTTCATATGATTTTATTGTTCAAGATGGATTATTTTTATACTAGTAAGTGCTTTATTTCCCTAAATTAATTAATCTATCTGATAGTTAAACAATATTAAAAAAATTGAAAGATGAAAGAAGGATTTTTTGCCTGTTTTAAAACTTTCAATTGATTACAATGACTTGTACTCATTTGTACCCGGGCTAAATTTTCTGTATATAGTAGCTGCAGCTTTTCCATTAATAATAAGATGCATTATAGTCAGCACACTAGAGTACAACATATTTGTTTTTACCCAAAGCTTTAGGTGCGTCAATAACTCTTCAATGAAAGAGAAAGAAAGTACTGTAGAGAAAAAAAATGTTGTACTAGTGTGCTGACTATAATATGCCTTATTAATAATGAGAAAAGTCCAGCTATTATATATAGGAAATTTGGCCCGGGTACAAACGGGTAAAATCATTACCATCACTTGAAAGGTTTTAAACGAGCAAAAACTCCTTTGTTTACCTTCAAAAAATTTTTAATATTGTTTAAATATCAGAGAGAGAGAGCAATTAAATTAGGGGAAAAAAGCACTTACCAGTATAAATAATGTCCATAATGAACAATTAAATCATTTGAATTTAGGAACACTTTCATTTTGTGTGATGAAATGATGAATTCTGAACTTCAATTTTTTTTCACCTAGCTTGTATTAATCGAAACACTGTGTGTCGGTGAATTGCATGAAGTCCAGCCTTAGCTCTGGCTTAAAGGATGTTAACTTAATGCTTAATCATTAATTATTAGTTCGTTCCTCCATTAATTCATATTTTTGCCTAAAACGTCTGATGTGAGGGTGAAACAATGCTAGCACAACTTATAATTAAATACCCATAGTAACCCTTGATTTTTCTGCATCAGATAAAATTTGTTCCAATGTTTCAAGGTAATTAGAACGCGAAAAACGATTACTTTTAGCAAACTTCGTGCTAAAATAAAGGTGAATCTTAAATTGAAAGTTGGTTTTTTATCACAGTCGTAGCTTAACAATGCTTTGATTAAAATGTATCTCTTGGTGTTCTTTTTTGTGGGGAAGAGTTAAAGGTTTTCTTGGCGGGGAGATTTTTACAACAGGGTTGTTTTTGCTGACTAGTACTTAGTACAAGCACAACCTGAAATTTTCGTGAAAATGGAAGGCATCAACTGTCACAAGTTATCTAACTTAAAAAAAAAAATAAATAAATAATAATTTCAATTTTGATCTATTGAATTCAAATTATGTTTTTCAGCGATCACGAGTGTGTGTGTATGTAGGCGTGTGTGTTTATGTCTATGTGCAGGCATGAGTGTGTAGGTAGTTATGTTTATAAGTGTTTGTGTGTGTGGGGAGGGGGGGGATGTATATGTGTGTGTAGGCATATGTGTTTGTGTCTGTGTGCAGGCATGAGTGTGTGGGTAGTTAAGTGGTAGGATGTGTGTAGGTGTATGTATGTGTGTGTAGGTGTGTGTGTATGTGCATGTATGTATGCGTATAAGTGTAGGATATTGACGCAACCTGGAGACGGTTTTCGCTGTCGGAGCAGCATTGTGAGGAGCCGATCGACGGTGGTGCTGCAGAGGGTGCTGGCGGGAAAATAAAATCATAGGACATCAAAACACTCAAATGAAAGCAATAAGCAATCGTGATTGCTCAAAAAAAAAAAAAAAGACTTAAAAATATTGTTTTTCTGATGTTGATTTTGAATGACCGACTTACTTTTTCCAATCGGGACTTTTAGGGATTATTTAATTATTCAAAAGGGGATTTTTTGGTGCTATACTTCTATTGTGGTTGGGTTTCAAAGAGAAACTGTTCATAGTATTTCAGAATTTTTTCCTTATTCTGAAAGAGGTCCTTGGAGTTACTTTTGTTTTCCAGGTAGAGAATTTTAAAGGAACAGTAGATATTATTTTTCTTAATTCAATCAGGGATTTTTATGCTAATGGGAATTTTGAGGGAAGTTTTCTTTTGCACTGGAGAGGTTCGACTCTGTTGTCCCAATGATATTAGGAGTTCTTGTCCATACTCTGAAGGACTTATTTTGACGCTACTTTTGAACTATTGTTCAAAATTTAATCCATTCCGATTATGTAGCTTTAAGGACAGCTTTCTTCATTCCTTTTGAAGTTTATGACAAGGCTAATGACTTTTTGAACTGTTTCTCCAGTGTCTCAACTGTTGTTATTTTTCTAATGAAGATTTGTAGGATTTGTGACACAATTTCGGGGCTGTTACCTTTATTTTAATGGCAGTTTCAGCTATATTTTTCTTTGAGAATTTAAGACATTATGTGTGATCTCAGTTCCTTTCTTCGTCAGGGAACTATATAACAATGCAGGTAACCCACGCAACAGTTTGATGGGGATTGTTATTCTAAAGGGGACTTATCACGTTTACGAACTGTTCTCCTCATTCGAAGGGGGGGGGGGATTTTTAGGGATTAACTACCTTATTTGAGTGGAATTTTTTGAGGATTGCTATCGTCAATCTAATGAATATTAGTAAAACTTGTCATCATTGCGATGAGAAATTTTACACTAGATATGTCTTCTTTAGTTAAGTCCTGAGTGTTGAACATGTGTCTCTTGACATCACTGTGGTGTAATCCACATTGGATTCCCTTATTTTTTTCGTTTGTTTCGATTTCGCGCAGGAGATTTCCTCAGAGCGAACTTTTGATCTAACCCGGTCTGTGATTTTAGAAAAGTGATGACGTCAGAGCAGACGGTTATTTCGTGTGTGGCGCCAGTGTCTTTTTCCCCGCGATCATAGGCTGCCGAATATGGTAATGCTTTGTTTAAGAGTTTTGATTTGTGCATTTCGATCACCCGTTTTGTTATCGGTGTAACGGACTTTTTCGCTTGCCACGTAATTTGCTCGCATATTTCGGGAGTTCATAATTTTCCTCCGTGCTGTGTTGACGTGCGCGGGGCTTGTTTGTTTTTTTAGCGGATGTGCCGTTTCCCGCTATGTCTGGCCAAACTTCCCGATTTTGAGCCGGGGATGTTCATTATGTCCCCAACCTGCCTGCATGTGTGTGCTTGATGTTTTTGGATGTTAGTTCGCATATTATGATGGCCTAAATTGGAATTGAAAATGTATTATCATTGTGTGCTGATGAGGTTTCGTCCCAGTGCTGCCGACCGGGCATCGCACGGCTTGTGTGCCAATTTTTGGGACATCATTCAACTTGGTGAAAATAAACTTCCTTATTTACCATTCTAAACTTTTGTGTGGACTTTTCATGTTTGGATTTCAGCGGGCCTGCGAGGCGAGATCACATGATGGGTGAGACACTTCCAATTTATTTCTGTAATTACGTACTTAAAAGTGCCAACTTTTGTTATCTTTAAAAGTGCTTGACCAGTATGATGATGTCATTTAAGTCTGATTGTCCCCGCCATATTATTCTCACACTTACGAGTTTCGCTTCTTTGGTCAAGGGGTTCTTGCGATTGTCGTGGTTGCAAGACTCCGGCTTGGGTTCAATGCACCCACTATACGATACGGTTGCCTTTCCAATTAATTCCCCCCTCACCATGGGGGATCTACACGACAATCACTTTTGTGTCCAAGGTTGGACCCTCCACCGTTGCTAGTACAGTAGAACCTCTCAATAAGGGACAGACATTTTGTCCCTTAAATAGAGGTGTCCTTTATTCGGAGGTGGATGAATTGATGCATACCATTTACTTAGTAGTATAATATCACAAAAACATTAACTATTAACACTTATGATTAAATACTGAAAATGTTTCATATATACAAATACAAAAGTGACGACCAGCAACAGGCTCTGGGCCCAGCTAGACTGGTCCTAGTCAAATAAAATTCACAATTATTTAAATTTCTAAATATGTTATTTTATTAGTTAAAATTTAATCAAACATTTTGTAATGACAAAGTTTTGTGGCATACAGAAACAATTTTGAAGTAATTCGTTACACATATTTGCTTTAAGTCATGTAATTTACGATGTAACACTATGTGATTAATGTTCAAATTTTAAGTTTTATATACGGAGCTAATTAGTTGCAAAGCACTCTACGTCGGCTTTGAACCTTCTTGAATAAGTTGTTAAGAGGGCAAAGCATGATTTTAATTTTAGCAATTTTTTTTACAATACATTACTGGTTTCCTTCA
Organism: Uloborus diversus; assembly: GCF_026930045.1. Classification (NCBI taxonomy): domain Eukaryota; kingdom Metazoa; phylum Arthropoda; class Arachnida; order Araneae; family Uloboridae; genus Uloborus; species Uloborus diversus. The sequence goes on from NW_026558753.1 coordinate 99,329, forward strand.
CATATATGCAAATCAAACTTACCTCAACTAATTTTTAGAAAAATAGTGATACATGGATTCCAGTAAATACACTCTTTCTTCTGCGCTTATACATTATTTTTTACATTTTTTGGGACTTTGTGATTGTCTCTTAAACAGTGTCCCTTAATTAGAGGTAAATACATGGAAGTCCCTATTCAAAGGGACTGGGACCAGAAAAAATGTCCCTTAAATAGAGGTGTCTCTTATTCGGAGGTGTCCCTTAATGGAGGTTTTACTGTATTTAGATGAATCTTAGCTCCGGAGCTCCCGAAAACGACCAGAAAAGAGCCTGAAGTACATCTCTAATGGAAGTTTCAATATCTTCCGAAAATGACTTTTGTGCTTCAAAAAGTTTGACATGACAATATATTGTCTTCATTTTACCAGTTGAGCCATACCATTGCTTTTGAACTTGCTGGTATGTCAAATTAATTTTAGCTAACAGTTTGAAGATAATCTCAACTTCAACTAGAGCCTCGAGCTCATTTGTGACTATTTTAGACTATTGATCTCATAACAAGGACGAAATTGCAGTCTCTGAATTTCGAAACTGGATTGTCTTCGAATTTGCCCATTAGAAAATCACATCAATTTCTTAATATCCACAATAAAAATAAGACAACATGCCTAAAATCGTCATTAGCCTAAGGTTAAAAGTTAAAAGTATATGTTAATCTGCATTAGAGTAAGAAAATCAATGTCTAAAAATCCCCATCGAATGTTCCTAGTTAGCATCAATAAGTCATTGTCAACTAGTAGAGCCGAACAAAGAGAACAGTTCCTAAAATTAACATTAGAAAGAGAAGAACAAACCTTAAAGGCCCTTCGTCTGAAAATAGGATTGTTTCCATCCGTCGAAGTACTACTTTTAGTCACTAAAGTTGATAGAATAAGAAAAAAAAAGGAGAGATTTTTTTTAAAAAAAAGAAAATTTTACTTTCAAAACACTTGATTTTCAGTTATTTTTTTAAATATCCGATTTTTCAAATAAGGCTTGGTATTTATGATGTTACATGCGATGAACTTTGGCGTGCTACTACAAAGGCGCACTGAATGTTTACGCTTGCTCTCTACCGCGTTTCACCCATACGATTATTAAGAAGCAAATTAAATATTGCGCTCTACGATAGCTATCAACCATATAGTTGCCAGTGCACGTGAGCAAAGAATTGAATTAAATATTGCGCTCCGTGCTAATGGCATCAGTGAATGGCATTTAATCACTTGTGATGTCATGTGACTAAGCGTAAAAAATGAGAGTGAATCTGCGCACCGCTTAAAATAACTGTTCACCTAGATCGGATAGATCAGATCTGGACCTAGATCATATTACGGAGTGGGCTGATAAATGGGGTATGGCTGTTAATTTTGGGAAATGTCAAGTGCTACATTTAGGGCATGGAAATAAGGGTACAAGTTATTATTTGCAAAGCTCATTCATTAGTCAGGCAGAAAACGTTACTGATATGGACGTCTTAATAAGTCGGGATTTAAAGTTCAGCCAACAGTTCAGCATAGCTAGTAACAAAGCCAATAATTTCTCTCCTGAGAGACGATACTTTTCCAATATTAACATCATTTTCTTTTGAACAGGAGGGGTTTGTGTTCATTAGCCCTTTGGTCCGAAATTTACGATGAACTTGACTAAATTTGATCTTGTTGGTTTCTCTTATTCGTTTTAGCTTTCTTTTCAAAATTCTTTACAATTATAATTACGTAAATACCTGAAAATATCTTGAATTCGTAGAACTACTTATTATTTTCATCTAACCGGTATTTTCCTCAGCAAATACCGGTATTACGAAAACCGGTATTTGCAAAGTTGCTTGAAAAACCGGTATTCGGTATACCGGTATTGCAATACCTTGTCAGCAGAGTCCCAATTTATGTTTACGGAGCTCTCAGAAGTATGAAGTGTTTACATGCTCTCCAGATCTGTGCATTAACGCTCTAGGAATCCATCCTGTCATTCAAAGCTATTCACAAACTTCCTCATATTTAGGGAAATCGTAATATTTTCACACGAAAAACACAAAACTAAACGTTTAATATGCAATCTAGATCTCCTATTCCTATTAAGGGTAATCACAATAACTTCACAAGAAAAAAAATTTATTTTAGTCTCTACGACATTGCTTGTGATTGGATATTGTTGCATTACTTTTCAATTGTTCAAAAATGTTGATCTAAAACGAATTAAAAACTTTTAGGGCATTTTCTGCTCAATAGTTCTATTCTGGTTTATGTACTAATAAACTGTTTTCTGAACAGCCTTCTAATTTTATGGTCAAATATAATTTTTATATTGTAATCTCCGCATATCATAAAAAGATCTAGAACATCAGATATTGCAAAAAAAAAGAAAAAAATCATTTGCCTTTGAAACCACAAAAATACTATCAAATAAGTTTAGCTAATTATTTTTTCGCACTGCTAAACATAGTTCCGTTGGTGGATACCTTGATTTTTAAATTAATATTTAAGTTTCTGCCTTCCAAATGTTATGGTCTATACTTTCTATTTTTACTTCGTGGCCACCGCATCTTAAACATCAATTTTAATACTTGTTCTAGTTCTATTTCTTGAGCATAGATGGCAGCACTGCAAAGCATGTTTCTTTGTTGGATTATACTGGATGCTCAACATATAATTTTACATTTAACATCTTTTTCTTTTCATCTCCAAAGTTTCCAAATTTATATGGTTAAATCTATATTTTATTTTGTAACCACTCTACTTCGTAATGATGGAATATATAAGTTCGAATTTTTCCAAATAAAACATTTTTTCCTTTTAAACCAAAATAGAAGATAGGGTTCGTTTCTAGCTGCTTGGTGTGAACATAGATGGCAGCACTACAATATATACTTCCTGTGTTGAAGAAGCGATGCTTCATTCGATACGCGTTTTATATCGAACTGTATATTATCAAATTAATATCGAATTACATATTGTTATGTTTTTTTAGTACGTATTGAGTGAAGACTTGGTTGCAGTATTGTTTGAATGGAAGGTCCCGATTCTCTGAACTCTAAATCTAAACTATTTATTTATTTATTATTGTCTAATGTTTTCATTTTTTTGAGCAATCACGATTGCTTATTGTTCTCACTTGACCGTCTTTGATGTTTGGTTCCTTTATCAACTTGGACCAGGGACACCAGCACCACTGCCCACCGATCTCTGCAGGCGCGGCTCCGAGCACTGCCTCCTGGAATCCGTTTCTCCTGGTCGGTGGCGTCCATGCCCTACACACACGTGCGCTCATACGCACACACACACGCTCACACACACAAGCCTTTACACACATACACACACACCTACGTGCATACATACAGGTCTACGCATACACACAAGCCTACACATGCACGCACGCGCGCCTACACATACACATACGCCTGCACACACACACACAACTATACACACGTAACCGCCCAGGAGGAGGGGTAGGTTTGGCGGGACAGGAGCTGTTTCTAGAAACAATAGCCCCCAAACATAATTTGATTTCAAAATTTCAGAATTCAAATTAATTTTGAAAATTCGAAAGGTTTCTTTCTTTCTTTCTTTCTTTTTTTTTTTTTTTTTTACAACAATGAAAATCCCCAAAAAACGGCAAACCTTCTGGCAACCCATTTGTTTTTAAATTGATTTTAATTTTTAATTCCGACAAAAACAAGTGACTATTCCTCCTCAGAATTATATCGATTGTAAAACTTTATCCCGATAATCGGTTTATTCCACTCATTGCGTGCTTATGTCATCGAGTGCGGTCTCATTGCTGAGAATATTGAATGTGCAAGAGTAACACACTTCATTCCATTGGGACCCAAGCAGCCTCGTTTGCCTTTTAAAATTACTTTTTTTTCAGCAATAATCTTAACCCTTAAATGTGGTTATTTTTGAAAAACACTTTAAAATATGTGTTTTGACTTTAAACTTCTGTTCATACCATGAAAAAAATAAATAAGGATAAAAATTTTAAAAATCATTGTTTAACTTAGCTATCGTTTATGGTTAAACAACAACTTGGTAACAGCGGGCTTTAACTGAAGAAACAACAAATAATTTACAGTCAAATGTCCCAAAATATGGATAAAAATTGTAAAAAAAAAAAAAAAACTTACTCAGTGTTGCCAGATTGGGGGAAATTTCCCCATTTGGGGGAAATCTGGTTCTCTTTGGGAAAATTTTGGGGAAATGGGTTTTGAGGGGAATTTCTATGGGGAAATTTTTTTCTTGGGGGAAAAACCTGGGGGGGGGGGGGAAACGTCGGGAAAAACATTTTTTTTTTGGGGGGGGGGGGAGTTTACATTCGCGTCTTGACATCTGGTAGTTATTATTGTTTGAATCAAACAACTTTGGTCTAGCTTTGCTCTACTTTATGGAATTTGCATAATGTGGAATAGTATGCTATGGAATTCGCATTAATAGTTCTGCATGAGTAACTAGTTGATACGTGAAACAGGCAAAAATAAGTGTGATGAATGTTCTAGGATAAATATATACAAAAATCATAGTTTAAATGTACATACGGTAGCAGAGTCGTAAATGAGAGTAGAAAAAAAATCAGTTATTTCTTATCTCTCGGTCAGGCGCTTGTATTTATGACTAGTGGCACTCGCACGGCTTTGCCCGTAGTAGAAAATTAAAAGTTATTTTGGTTCCCCTGTATATTTTATACAAATAATGCATGATGAATTTCTCGCCAATTGGCTTGCCCACGTTGCGGTTCCACATTATGATAACTTGGTAGTTTAGTCTTCCATCTTATGATAATTTTTTTCGGGAAAATGTTCTTAAAATTGGAATAGAAAAAGAACAAAATCGAATTTTCAAAAAATCGCTTAAAGGTGCACAACCCCAAGCTACAAACTATTTCGTTGCCAAATTTAATGAAAATCGGTCGAACGGTCTAGGTGCTATGCGCATCACAGAGATCCTAACAGAGAGAGAGAAATCCGGTCAGAGAGACTTTCAGCTTTATTATTAGTAAAGATAAAAAAAGATGAAGACAAAAAAGAAAAAAAAACGAAAACGGAAAGAAAAAAAAATGTTGGAAATTTTATAAGAAAATTTGGCTGTTTGGGTTTTTTTTTTTTTTTTTTTTCAAGAGACAAAAATGTCAGAGGAAGTCGATTTATTTTATGAAAATATTAGTGGAAACATAATTTTTGAATTTGGGGAATTCTGATAGAAAACATCGCTTTTTGGGGAAAAGTTGGAAGGGAATTGGGGGAATCTGGATTTGACCATCTAGCAGCACTGAACTTACTATTTAAGTAGGGGAGAGCGGGGCTGAAAGTTCCGCTGGTAAGTTGTTCCCATTGAAACAGCTTAAGGAAGAAAAAAGAAAAATATATTTAGTTAATACAGGGTGAAAGGAAGGAATGAATGAAGAAAGAAAAATGAAAAGAATGCCTCAGCGCACAAATGGCAGCCATTTTAGTCGGGCGAGGGGCGCGCTACATTAAAAGCTGAGCACGTGCATCGCTAATCAACTTTTGTAAATATTTTGGTTTTTGAACATTTTGGGCTTCTTTACAAACTTTAAATGGTAATGTATAGTTATTTGCTGTTTTTATACAAATATTGGTTGTGCACCCCAAAATACTACGCTGAAACGATTTACGTTTTGCTATCTAACCGATGATTTGATTTTTCGAGGACATGTGCGTATGGGGCTAGTTTTCCTTTTTTTTTGAGCAATCACGATTGCTTATTGCTTTCATTTGACTGTTTTGATGTGCTATCATTTTATTTTCCCGCCAGCACCCTCTGCAGCATCACCCTCGACCGGCTCCTCACGATGCTCCTCCTATAGCAAAAACCGTCTCCAGGTTGCATCCATATCCTGCACTTACACGCATGCGTACACACACACACACACGAACACATAACATACATACGCCTAAACACATACAAATACATACACACACTCAAACACATACATACACACGCATACATACAAACACCTACGCATACACACCTACACGCAACTACCCGCACACTCATGCCTGCACACAGACACAAACACATATGCCTACACACACACATACACATTCCCCCCCCCCACACACAAACACTCATACACACAACTACCCACACACTCATACCTGCACACAGACATAAACACACATGCCTACACACACATACCTCCCTAAACACAAACACACGTACCCCCCCCCCACACACACACACGCCTACATACGCACACACTCGTGATGGCGAAAAACATAATTTGAATTCAAGAGGGAAAAATTCAAATTAATTTTATTTTTATTTATTTATTTATTTTGAGGGAGAGTTGCTGCGAGGAACAACTTACCCCAGAAAGAAGGAGTAGCTGACGCCCAGGAACTTCTCGCTCCCATTTATATGTATCAGCAATTCAGTAATCAAAAACATATATAAATGAATATTACATATAGGATGACGGCACCACTAACAGACAAGGGTCCAGTAAAATACAGTCATAAGTTTGGATTTAAATAATAAGAATTTTAGGCGGGTAAAACTGAAGTTTTTGCGACCCATGAATACGGTACAACCATCAAGTGTTATCAGAGTGAATTCTATGAGCCAGTTCGTATTTTTAAGGCAGTGGTAGAAGGTTACGAACAGCTACCACGAGGTCTGACGCTGTTTCATATTCATTGGAATTTACTAATATTTCAGGTCTAAAAATAAAGAGCGTTTGCACATTTTGAAGAGAAAACGAGAATTCTGTCCATGACTCATCCTTTCTTCATCCTATATGTTACTGAGTATCATCAGAATGGCCGGTGTCTATTACTGGAGGTCGGACTCTTTTTCGAATGTAAGCAAATAAAAAATAAATTAATAATTAATAATTCCGAGGATCCAGAAGCAGCCAAACGTTAGATCAGATGTAGTTGCATGAGAGAAAAATAGTTTTAAAAGACTAAATACATTAAAAGGCTAAAAGAATTGAGTTCACCTGAGAGCGATGTCTTAAGCATGTCTGTTACTTATGCCGTTACCCCTATTTTTTTGTTACAGTGAACGACAGAAATTGGAGAATGTCGACTTTCGCCAATGATTCACCGGAAATATTCTATCTTTTTCATATATACATAAAGAAAAATATGAAATTTTACAAGATCGAGACATTTTTAATGCTTTGATATCAAATTTTGAAATTTTAGAAGGAACTTATTTTTTATTCTTGAGCTTGATGACTACTCTTTGTGGTGGTGTGAGAAAATCGCTAAAGGGGCAAACCAATTCCATTTTGCTCAGCTCAGAGAAAGCAGATGTCTGATTGGGCGGATCACTTCATATGCAATTGCATTTGTTCCAGGCTGTACCTGTTTATCCGTCATTACCGGTGACTGCAACTCCTCCTTTGTGAGATTAGCCTGGTTGAATCTGTGTGAGAATTTCATTATCGGAGGTGTAAATTAAAAACACAATTAATAGTATGTTTCTAAATCTAGAGAAAGGTAGTTGCAACAGTCGCTGAAAATAGCAAATTATAATATTACGCATGAACAGTAAAATCCCGAGTTTTTATGGAATAGACAACCACGGTAACCCTGGATAAACGAATTTCATGGATATTCGTTCGACAAACACTCGTTCGAAAAAAAAAAACAAGAAAGAAAAAATGCTGGTACATACAGTTATACAAGAGCAAAAAAAATCAGAAACAGTGACATACATTGAAACTCTTGAGTAACGATACTAGATACTAACGTAGTACACTAAAAACAATAACTGTACGATGTAGAGATTGTGCGTACAGGCAAACCAAAAAAAAAAAAAAAAAAGCTTATTGTTGCAAACAGACCCGGCGAAAAAATGGCAACAGATCAACTTAATCAAATCAAGTTAGGTTACACCGAAAACGTGTGAAGGAAGAGAAATTTGTTGATCAAAAACTGTCCTGGTCGCTGGTTTACAGGAGCAATGAGTGTAGATGTGAAACACGGGTTTCAATTAATCAGTTTTCGGTGACCTAGGATACTTAAGCAAATCTGCAATAACAATATCCGCTTACGGACAATTGGGAGTAGTGTAATGATTTACTCTAACTTCTTCTCTTCGCTTAAGAAGTTTGCGAAATATCGTGTATCATTTACAGTCAAGGTTTTTTTTTTCTGTTATGATTGAAGACTGAACTAGTTATCATAGCATATTAGCAACTGAAGTTGTCAGTTATTACATGTAATTTTACTCTATACTTAAGTTATTTTATTATGGTCACATATTATAATATTACTATATATATTAACTGTTTCTTAATATATGTATTTGTACTTAAAGGGTATTAACTAAATCTTTAATAACAATTTATCAATGCTAAAACTTGAAAAAAGGTTTAGTTTTCTGTAAGTTTAAGAGAAAACAACTGATTATTTGTTAATCTTAATTGTTCTCATTTGACTGTTTTGGCGTCCTATCATTTTGTTTTCCCACCAGCACTCTCTGATTGCACCACCGTCGCGTCGGCCGGCCTGACAATGCTGCTGCTCTTGGGAAAACCGTCTCCAGGATGCGTCCATATCCTACACACACAAGCATACACACACACACGCCTACACACACACACACGCACATACACACACTCATGCCTGCGCACAGACACAAACACACACACATACATACACTCATGCCTGCACACAGACACAAACACATATGCCTAAATACACACACACGAACGCCTACCCACACGCGCGTACGCACGCAGCACTGCATACACAACACACACACACGCACATACACACATGCGCCTACACAAACACACACGTTCGTGATTGCGAAAAACATAATTTGAATTCAAGATGCCAAAAATTCAAATATATAATTTTTTTCCCTGGTGCTAAAACTATTAAGCTGCTTGATGAACTGACGTTGGGGTAAGCTGCATAAAATTGTCCGTGTGAAAAAATGGCTTCTCCAAAATCGATCCCTGCTACTTTTAATGTCTGTCCTTGTGACTTATTAACGGTTATTGCAAAGCAAACTTTTACAGGAAACTGCACTCTTCTAAATTTAAAAGAATCGTCCTCCTGTGATGATGTTCTTAAAAACTTCGCTTCTAGTTTTAAAAAATGAAAGCAAAAGACAGAAACATTATTATTTGATTTGAGTAAAGTCTCGAAGAATCACGTGAGAAACAAAAACAATATCAAATTTAAAATTCGCTATCGACCAAAAGTTGAGATTAAGTACTGAATAATGATTTGAACGGAGGAAAGCCTCCGAAAATAAGGGATTTAAATTTCAATGACAGGTTTTAATTTCACAGACATTCAGGGGTTTTAATGAATTTCTCCTCAACTAATCGATATTTCGAAAAAAAATTTCTTAGCGGATACTTTCATAATCATGTGGACATGCCTGCCAAATTTCAAGTCTGAGGCTTCAGCAGTATTGGCTGTGCGTATATATATGTGTGTGTGTTATCTCAGGAAATTGATTTTTATACATTAAGATTTAAGATACAAGTCCAACGTCATTTGGCATCATAACATTTATGAGTCGTTTATTTGCATTTGTCAAGTTAAAAGGTTTTTATTATTTCAGCTTGTAGTTCTTTTAAGCTAGTTGCTTCAGATGATTAGATATAATTCTTTTCAAAATGACCAGAGATTACACAGCTACAGCTTCAGAACAATAAAGTGGTACCTTATAGCTTGTAACCGTAACACATACGGCGGCACACATACACATTCGCCTGAACACCCCCAAACACACACACTCGTGCTGACAATTTGCATAGGTTAGGCATCTCTGCACCCGTGTAAAATTTCATCCAAATCGGAGAGGGTCGAGCTGGGGGAATTTCAAAATTTTGATCTGTTGACGAGGAATGAATATATTCAGAGTAAAGTTGAGAATTTCTTGGTTACTACCAACATTTAAGCCACAAAAAGTGTGAAGGATTTTTTCTGTCACTTTGTAAGCACTGTTAATTCCATCCTTATCCCTAGACCCAGTAATTATTCTCAGACGTTTTGGTCAAAAGCTTATTCATTTATGTAAACATGAGTGAACTTAATGTCAGAGCTCAAACTTATACACCTATCCAGAAAGGTTAATCCGAAAAATTTATCAAGTTTATATGCAAACTTCTAGCCATTATTAAGGGTTTCTATTTGATAAGCATTAAATTTCAACCCCTAAAAGATTGTTTAGGGCAGTCTATTCTTTTACAAGAAGTTACAAAAAAATGTGAGTGATCTTCATAGAAAATTAGTTACTATTAGCGGCGAAGAAATTTAAACACAGAGACATGGGTGTTAATCATTATGTCATTTGCAGAGGTTCATCCATATGTCAATTAGTAATGTTACTCCTGATCAAGATACTTGGCCGTACTGCGAACCTTGCGACGAAATCTAGATGTGTTGATCTACCAGAAGTTTGTTGCGATCATGCTGCTGCTAACCAAGCTCTAATTTTCCTATTGGTTTATAGTGTACATCTTGTAACTTGTTGCTTGTTGTTGGAAGACCTCTTTTATATTTGAGTTGAAAGACGAGAAAATAATCTAATCTAATTGATCTGATCGATTTAATGTTGGTTTATCTTGCAGCCTATTTTTGAACTTTTAATCTGCGTCGCAAAGCGCGTAAAAAGTATTGCCACCGAGATAAAGAAGACGGCTACTACTAAAAAATTGTACTAGGTGTACAATGCATGCTTAAAAAAACTATTCAGAGTTTTGTAAAGTTTTTTAAGCATGTATTAATGATTTGTTTAGCATGTATTAAAGTATTGATGGTTTGTTTGTTTTCTTTAGTGACTGAGGATGAAAGAGATCCACACTGAAAACCATTTTAAGCAGCATTGTAACCAGTACCAAGTGATGTTTCTGGTGCGTCGGAAGATTGACATCCAACTATGAAGACCAGCAGTGATCGCTTAGTCGTGGTTTGAGACACCTTGTGACGGGACATACGCGCCATTTCTTTACTTTTTGCTGATGGAACGAAAACGTCCAAAGATTTCTACAAAACTTGTATCCACTGTTCTGCAAAGGCCCATCTCATTTATTATGAAATACTAACTCATGTCATCTCCTACGCCTTTCTGTTAGCTTAGAGTAAACGCTGAGCTACTGTATATGAACAGGAGCTGTTGTATTAAAACAAGGTCAAGAACTTACTGTCAAGAAATCCAAAATTTGCAATACTTAAAATTGTGACCAAGGTTCAAGGAAATTATTGTATTCTGCTTAAATATGTGCTAAGTATGTACTTTATTTTGAAATAAAATCTAGCAGAGCTCAAGCACTGGAGCGAGGGAAAAGACGATTGCTTTCCCTCATCCTCTGGTAAGTAAAAGGTAAGTGTCGCTCCAGTCTTAGAATAACTATTGTCGACATAACTTGTAATCAATTTGTAAGACACAGATGGAGGCAGCAATTTTCTCCAGACGAACGTTCGCGATAAAACAGAAATGAGAATTTTTAGTGAATTCCTTTTCCAATATTTCTCAACAAATTAATAATAATGACTAAATAATATTCGTCTGTTCTTAAAAAGAAAAGAAAGGTTTGTGTCTAAAATCTTTGCATTTTTCTACTTCAGTAGTATCAAATGCGTCTGACCCTCATTTGACCCAATACTCAATTAATGATTTTTGTTTATGAATAATTGAATGAATAATTCTAGTTTCTATCATAAAAAGCCTGAATATATTTCATTTCCCTGCAAAAATTTATTTTTTTGGTCGAACCAAAAAAGTGGAGATTTAATTTACGCTTCAATTTTCAAAATCTCCTTGATTCAAAGACAAAACAGGAATATTGCTTCAATACAAAATTTTTAATTTTCTTTTTTTTTCTTTCGCTTCAAGGTCATCAAAGGACGTTATTGTATTTGGAAACTAAAGACAGGTTTTTTTGTCCTAATATTAGCCACTGGAGAGCGCAGCAAACTTACTTTTCGCAATGCAAGATTGCCTAAAGAGTTTAACTTCAAACGCTTGTTATGTAAATTTTCATTTCTTCCTATTGTTGAATGCATACTTGAATTCCAACGATTAATTACTTTGTCAAGTTTGCGTTAATCAATGCGGGGTGCTAGAATCTAATAAGATCACCTTTTTTCATATAAAGATACAAGAAAACTACCGAGCCAAAATATCTATACACAACTTTTTCAAACTCCGACTAATTTCAATTTAACTTCACAGTGTACTGACAATTTATCGTGCATCACAATTATCATTCACTGGGAATTCTCTTCACTTCAGTTTCTAACTACTGTGGCACTCTTCCGAATGAGCGATATAATGATGATAAAGAGTAATCGTAAAAGCAATTGTGCAACGTAATGTCAAGTCCCCATGTAAGAAATTTATGTAACACACACTTATAACAGTGCAACAATCAAGAGAAAATGTGACCTCCCCCCCCCCTCAAACATGTAAACATTGTCGGGTATTGACCAGCGACATTAAAACAAACGCGTGTCTCTGATGAAGGTACTTTCCATACTCCTTGGAAACATTCAAAGAAGGGAAAATTCGCAAACAATCGTGCTGCACATTTCTCTGTTAATTTTAACCACTCTTGACACAGTCAACTCCTCTCTCACACAAGGATGTATAAAAAGACGATTATTCGAAGAAGTACAAGTTAAATATTATAAATCTCTCAATAAATACAACACATAGTAAGGTAAAAAAATTGAAAGATTACAGTTTAAAAAACTTAAAAACACGCTTCAGAAGCAAATTGAACTAAAAAGTAAAAATAATCGATAGTGAATAGAAAAAAATATGACCAAACAATTAGTAATCCACGGTTTTTTATATTAATGATATTATGGTCAATCATATGGTGGATTTTATTGAAATTAAATCGTTAACAAGCAAAATGTGTTCATTGCATTTATGAAGTTTAATGTGGCCCCTTAAAGAAAACGGGATGGCTCAGTCGGTAAGGCGCTAGCCCTATAACTAAAAGGTCTCGGGTTCGATTCTGGCTGCATATAGGTACGCAAAAAGTATATTACAATATTTTTATCAATCATTTTTTTTCTTCAATGAGAAACATCGATTTGGATGAGGTATCAAAATCTGGTTCTACCTAATAATTTCCATTAAAGTTAAATCAGTAATAAGCAAGGAGCATTTTTTTGTATTTATAATATTTAATGCGGCTTATGACAAAGACGGGATGGCTCAGTCGGGGAGGTGCCAGACCTGTAACCGAAAGGTCTAAGGTTCGATCCCGGAAGAAATCATGGTTGCTCTCAGCTATTTATCGACCGGTTTACTAGAAAACGTATTTTTTTTTTTTTAGCTCTGGCTCTTCGTCATACGCCGCATTAAATATTATAAATCCAAGAAAATGCTCCTCTCTTATTGATTTAACTTTAATGAAATCCGCATTAAAATTGTTAGGTAGAGCCAGAATTTAATATCTCCTCCAAATCGATGTTTCTCGTTGAAGAAAAAGAATGTTTAAAACAATTTTGAGTGCAAAAAAAAAAAAAATGTTTTCTAGTTAACCATCCGATAAATGCGGCAAGCATCGATGCATTCCTCCGGGATCGAACACGAGACCTTTCGGTTACAGGTCTGGCGCCTTACCGACTGAGACATCCCGACTTCGTCAGATGCCGTATTAAATATCATAAATACAAAAAAATGCTCCTCGCTTGTTATTGATTTAACTTTAATGAAATCCGCATTGAAATTATTGGGTAGAACCAGAATTTAATACCTCAACAAAATCCATGTTTCTCGCTGCAGAAAAAAAAATATGCATAAAAAATTTTTGATTGCTAAAAAAAAAGACACTTTTTCTAGTCAACCGTCTGATAAACGCTGAAAGCATCGATGCTTTCTTCCGGGATCGAACCCGAGACCTTTCGGTTACAGGTCTGGTCCCTTACCGACTGAATCATCCCGAGTTCGTCAGGTGCCGTATTAAATATCATAAATACAAAAAAAATGCTATTCGCTTGTTATTGATTTAACTTTAATGAAATCCGCATTAAAATTATCAGGTAGAAACAGAATTTAATACCTCTGCCAAATCCATGTTTCTCGTTGCAGAAAAAAAAATATGTTTAAAAAAATTTTTGATTGCTAAAATAAAAAATTACTTTTTCTAGTCAACCGTCTGATAAATTCTGAAAGCATCGATGCTTTCTTCCGGGATCGAACACGAGACCTTTCTGTTACAGGTCTCCGCCTTACCGACTGAGCCATCCCGTGCTCGTCAGATGCCGTATTAAATATCATAAATACAGAAAAATGCTCCTCGCTTGTTATTGATTTAACTTTAATGAAATCCGCACTGAAATTATCAGGTAGAACCAGAATTTAATACCTCAGCCAAATCCATGTTTCTCGTTGCAGAAAAAAAAATATGTTTAAAAAAAATTTTGATTGCTAAAATAAAAAATGACACTTTTTCTAGTTAACCGTCTGATAAATTCTGAAAGCATCGATGCTTTCTTCCGGGATCGAACATGAGATCTTCCGGTTACAGGTCTCGCGCCTTACCGACTGAGCCATCCCGAGTTCGTCAGAGGCCGTATTAAATATCATAAATACAAAAAAAAAAAAAAAAATGCTCCTCGCTTGTTATTGATTTAACTTTAATGAAATCCGCATTAAAATTATCAGGTAGAACCAGAATTTAATATCTCAGACAAATCCATGTTTCTCGTTGCAGAAAAGAAGATATGTTTAAAAAAAAATTTGATTGCTAAAAAAAAAATACACTTTCTCTAGTTAACCGTCTGATAAATTCTGAAAGCATCGATGCTTTCTTCCGGGATCGAACCCGAGACCTTTCGGTTACAGGTCTGGCGCCTTACCGACTGAGCCACCCGAGTTCGTCAGATGCCGTATTAAATATCATAAACACAAAAAAATGCTCCTCGCTTGTTATTGATTTAACTTTAATGAAGTCCGCATTGAAATTATCAAGTAGAACCAGAATTTAATACCCCAACCAAATCCATGTCTCTCGTTGCAGAAAAAAAAATATGTTTAAAAAAATTTTGATTGCTAAAATAAAAAATGACACTTTTTCTAGTTAACCGTCTGATAAATGCTGAAATCATCGATGCTTTCTTCCGGGATCGAACATGAGATCTTCCGGTTACAGGTCTCGCGCCTTACCGACTGAGCCTTCCCGAGTTCGTCAGAAGCCGTATTAAATATCATAAATACAAAAAAAAATGCTCCTCGCTTGTTACTGATTTAACTTTAATGAAATCCGCATTAAAATTATCAGGTAGAAGCAGAATTTAATATCTCAGACAAATCCATGTTTCTCGTTGCAGAAAAAAAAAATGTTTAAAAAAAATTTTGATTCCTAAAAAAAAATACACTTTTTCTAGTTAAAAGTCTGATAAATTCTGAAAGCATCGATGCTTTCTTCCGGGTTCGATCCCGAGACCTTTCGGTTACAGGTCTGGCGCCTTACCGACTGAGCCATCCCGAGTTCGTCAGATGCCGTATTAAATATCATAAATACAAAAAAATGCTCCTCGCTTGTTATTGATTTAACTTTAATGAAATTATTAGGTAGAACCAGAATTTAATACCCCAACCAAATCCATGTTTCTCGTTGCAGAAAAAAAAATATGTTTAAAAAAGATTTTGATTGCTAAAAAAAAAAAATGCACTTTTTCTAGTTAACCGTCTGATATATGCTGAAAGCACCGATGCTTTCTTCCGGGATCGAACCCGAGACCTTTCTGTTACAGGTCTGGCGACTTACCGACCGAGCCATCCCGTGCTCGTCAAATGTCGTATTAAATATCATAAATGCAGAAAAATGCGCCTCGCTTGTTATTGATTTAACTTTAATGAAATCCGCATTGAAATTATCAGGTAGAACCAGAATTTAATACCTCATCCAAATCCATGTTTCTCGTTGCAGAAAAAAAAATATGTTTAAAAAAATTTTTGATTGCTAAAATAAAAAATGACACTTGATCTTCCGGTTACAGGTCTCGCGCCTTACCGACTGAGCCATCCCGAGTTCGTCAGAGGCCGTATTAAATATCATAAATACAAAAAAAAATGCTCCTCGCTTTTTATTGATTTAACTTTAATGAAATCCGCATCAAAATTATCAGGTAGAACCAGAATTTAATATCTCAGACAAATCCATGTTTCTCGTTGCAGAAAAAAAATATGTTTAAAAAAAATTTTGATTGTTAAAAAAAAAATACACTTTTTCTAGTTAACCGTCTGATAAATTCTGAAAGCATCGATGCTTTCTTCCGGGTTCGAACCCGAGACCTTTCGGTTACAGGTCTGGCGCCTTACCGACTGAGCCATCCCGAGTTCGTCAGATGCCGTATTAAATATCATAAATACAAAAAAATGCTCCTCGCTTGTTATTGATTTAACTTTAATGAAATCCGCATTGAAATTATCAGGTAGAACCAGAATTTAATACCCCAACCAAATCCATGTTTCTCGTTGCAGAAAAAAAAATATGTTTAAAAAAGATTTTGATTGCTAAAAAAAAAAATACACTTTTTCTAGTTAACCGTCTGATATATGCTGAAAGCATCGATGCTTTCTTCCGGGATTGAACCCGAGACCTTTCTCTTTCAGGTCTGGCGACTTACCGACTGAGCCATCCCGTGCTCGTCAGATGCCGTATTAAATGTCATAAATGCAGAAAAATGCTCCTCGCTTGTTATTGATTTAACTTTAATGAAATCCGCATTGAAATTATCAGGTAGAACCAGAATTTAATACCTCTGCCAAATCCATGTTTCTCGTTGCAGAAAAAAAAATATGTTTAAAAAAAATTTTGATTGCTAAAATAAAAAATGACACTTTTTCTAGTTAACCGTCTGATAAATGCTGAAAGCATCGATGCTTTCTTCCAGGATCGAACCCGAGACCTTTCTCTTACAGGTCTGGCGACTTACCGACTGAGCCATCCCGAGTTCGTCAGTTGCCGTATTAAATATCATAAATACAGAAAAATGCTCCTCGCTTTTTATTGATTTAACTTTAATGAAATCCGCACTGAAATTATCAGGTAGAACCAGAATTTAATACCTCAGCCAAATCCATGTTTCTCGTTGCAGAAAAAAAAATATGTTTAAAAAAAATTTTGATTGCTAAAAAAACATACACTTTTTCTAGTTAACCGTCTGATAAATTCTGAAAGCATCGATGCTTTCTTCCGGGTTCGAACCCGAGACCTTTCGGTTACAGGTCTGGCGCCTTACCGACTGAGCCATCCCGAGTTCGTCAGATGCCGTATTAAATATCATAAATACAAAAAAATGCTCCTCGCTTGTTATTGATTTAACTTTAATGAAATCCGCATTGAAATTATCAGGTAGAACCAGAATTTAATATCTCAGACAAATCCATGTTTCTCGTTGCAGAAAAAAAATATGTTTAAAAAAAATTTTGATTGCTAAAAAAAAAAAAAACCATTTTTCTAGTTAACCGTCTGATATATGCTGAAAGCATCGATGCTTTCTTCCGGGATCGAACCCGAGACCTTTCTGTTACAGGTCTGGCGCCTTACCGACTGAGCCATCCCATGATCGTCAGATGCCGTATTAAATATCATAAATGCAGAAAAATGCTCCTCGCTTGTTATTGATTTAACTTTAATGAAATCCGTATTAAAATTATCAGGTAGAACCAGAATTTAATATCTCAGACAAATCCATGTTTCTCGTTGCAGAAAAAAAATATGTTTAAAAAAATTTTGATTGCTAAAAGAAAATACACTTTTTCTAGTTAACCGTCTGATAAATTCTGAAAGCATCGATGCTTTCTTCCGGGTTCGAACCCGAGACCTTTCGGTTACAGGTCTGGCGCCTTACCGACTGAGCCATCCCGAGTTCGTCAGATGCCGTATTAAATATCATAAATACAAAAGAAATGCTCCTCGCTTGTTATTGATTTAACTTTAATGAAATCCGCATTAAAATTATCAGGTAGAAGCAGAATTTAATATCTCAGACAAATCCATGTTTCTCGTTGCAGAAAAAAAATATGTTTAAAAAAAATTTTGATTGCTAAAAAAAAATACACTTTTTCTAGTTAAAAGTCTGATAAATTCTGAAAGCATCGATGCTTTCTTCCGGGTTCCAACCCGAGACCTTTCGGTTACAGGTCTGGCGCCTTACCGACTGAGCCATCCCGAGTTCGTCAGATGCCGTATTAAATATCATAAATACAAAAAAATGCTCCTCGCTTGTTATTGATTTAACTTTAATGAAGTCCGCATTGAAATTATCAAGTAGAACCAGAATTTAATACCCCAACCAAATCCATGTTTCTCGTTGCAGAAAAAAAAATATGTTTAAAAAAAATTTTGATTGCTAAAATAAAAAATGACACTTTTTCTAGTTAACCGTCTGATAAATGCTGAAATCATCGATGCTTTCTTCCGGGATCGAACATGAGATCTTCCGGTTACAGGTCTCGCGCCTTACCGACTGAGCCTTCCCGAGTTCGTCAGAAGCCGTATTAAATATCATAAATACAAAAAAAATGCTCCTCGCTTGTTATTGATTTAACTTTAATGAAATCCGCATTAAAATTATCAGGTAGAAGCAGAATTTAATATCTCAGACAAATCCATGTTTCTCGTTGCAGAAAAAAAATATGTTTAAAAAAAATTTTGATTGCTAAAAAAAAATACACTTTTTCTAGTTAAAAGTCTGATAAATTCTGAAAGCATCGATGCTTTCTTCCGGGTTCGAACCCGAGACCTTTCGGTTACAGGTCTGGTGCCTTACCGACTGAGCCATCCCGAGTTCGTCAGATGCCTTATTAAATATCATAAATACAAAAAAATGCTCCTCGCTTGTTATTGATTTAACTTTAATGAAATCCGCATTGAAATTATCAGGTAGAACCAGAATTTAATACCCCAACCAATTCCATGTTTCTCGTTGCAGAAAAAAAAAAATGTTTAAAAAAGATTTTGATTGCTAAAAAAAAAATGCACTTCTTCTAGTTAACCGTCTGATATATGCTGAAAGCACCGATGCTTTCTTCCGGGATCGAACCCGAGACCTTTCTGTTACAGGTCTGGCGACTTACCGACTGAGCCATCCCGTCCTCGTCAGATGTCGTATTAAATATCATAAATGCAGAAAAATGCTCCTCGCTTGTTATTGATTTAACTTTAATGAAATCCGCATTGAAATTATCAGGTAGAACCAGAATTTAATACCTCATCCAAATCCATGTTTCTCGTTGCAGAAAAAAAATATGTTTAAAAAAATTTTTGATTGCTAAAATAAAAAATGACACTTTTTCTAGTTAACCGTCTGATAAATTCTGAAAGCATCGAAGCTTCCTTCTGGGATCGAACATGAGATCTTCCGGTTACAGGTCTCGCGCCTTACCGACTGAGCCATCCCGTGCTCGTCAGATGCCGTATTAAATATCATAAATACAGAAAAATGCTCCTCGCTTGTTATTGATTTAACTTTAATGAAATCCGCATTGAAATTATTGGGTAGAACCAGAATTTAATACCTCAACAAAATCCATGTTTCTCGCTGCAGAAAAAAAAATATGCATAAAAAATTTTTGATTGCTAAAAAAAAAAGACACTTTTTCTAGTCAACCGTCTGATAAACGCTGAAAGCATCGATGCTTTCTTCCGGGATCGAACCCGAGACCTTTCGGATACAGGTCTGGTCCCTTACCGACTGAATCATCCCGAGTTCGTCAGGTGCCGTATTAAATATCATAAATACAAAAAAAATGCTATTCGCTTGTTATTGATTTAACTTTAATGAAATCCGCATTAAAATTATCAGGTAGAACCAGAATTTAATACCTCTGCCAAATCCATGTTTCTCGTTGCAGAAAAAAAAATATGTTTAAAAAAATTTTTGATTGCTAAAATAAAAAATTACACTTTTTCTAGTCAACCGTCTGATAAATTCTGAAATCATCGATGCTTTCTTCCGGGATCGAACACGAGACCTTTCTGTTACAGGTCTCCGCCTTACCGACTGAGCCATCCCGTGCTCGTCAGATGCCGTATTAAATATCATAAATACAGAAAAATGCTCCTCGCTTGTTATTGATTTAACTTTAATGAAATCCGCACTGAAATTATCAGGTAGAACCAGAATTTAATACCTCAGCCAAATCCATGTTTCTCGTTGCAGAAAAAAAAATATGTTTAAAAAAAATTTTGATTGCTAAAATAAAAAATGACACTTTTTCTAGTTAACCGTCTGATAAATTCTGAAAGCATCGATGCTTTCTTCCGGGATCGAACATGAGATCTTCCGGTTACAGGTCTCGCGCCTTACCGACTGAGCCATCCCGAGTTCGTCAGAGGCCGTATTAAATATCATAAATACAAAAAAAAAAAAAAAAAATGCTCCTCGCTTGTTATTGATTTAACTTTAATGAAATCCGCATTAAAATTATCAGGTAGAACCAGAATTTAATATCTCAGACAAATCCATGTTTCTCGTTGCAGAAAAAAAATATGTTTAAAAAAAATTTTGATTGCTAAAAAAAAATACACTTTTTCTAGTTAACCGTCTGATAAATTCTGAAAGCATCGAAGCTTTCTTCTGGGATCGAACAAGAGATCTTCCGGTTACGGGTCTCGCGCCTTACCGACTGAGCCATCCCGAGTTCGTCAGAGGCCGTATTAAATATCATAAATACAAAAAAAAATGCTCCTCGCTTTTTATTGATTTAACTTTAATGAAATCCGCATCAAAATTATCAGGTAGAACCAGAATTTAATATCTCAGACAAATCCATGTTTCTCGTTGCAGAAAAAAAATATGTTTAAAAAAAAATTTGATTGCTAAAAAAAAAATAAACTTTTTCTAGTTAACCGTCTGATAAATTCTGAAAGCATCGATGCTTTCTTCCGGGTTCGAACCCGAGACCTTTCGGTTACAGGTCTGGCGCCTTACCGACTGAGCCATCCCGAGTTCGTCAGATGCCGTATTAAATATCATAAATACAAAAAAATGCTCCTCGCTTGTTATTGATTTAACTTTAATGAAATCCGCATTGAAATTATCAGGTAGAACCAGAATTTAATACCCCAACCAAATCCATGTTTCTCGTTGCAGAAAAAAAAATATGTTTAAAAAAAATTTTGATTGCTAAAATAAAAAATGACACTTTTTCTAGTTAACCGTCTGATAAATGCTGAAAGCATCGATGCTTTCTTCCAGGATCGAACCCGAGACCTTTCTCTTACAGGTCTGGCGACTTACCGACTGAGCCATCCCGAGTTCGTCAGTTGCCGTATTAAATATCATAAATACAGAAAAATGCTCCTCGCTTGTTATTGATTTAACTTTAATGAAATCCGCACTGAAATTATCAGGTAGAACCAGAATTTAATACCTCAGCCAAATCCATGTTTCTCGTTGCAGAAAAAAAATATGTTTAAAAAAAATTTTGATTGCTAAAAAAAAATACACTTTTTCTAGTTAAAAGTCTGATAAATTCTGAAAGCATCGATGCTTTCTTCCGGGTTCGAACCCGAGACCTTTCGGTTACAGGTCTGGCGCCTTACCGACTGAGCCATCCCGAGTTAGTCAGATGCCGTATTAAATATCATAAATACAAAAAAATGCTCCTCGCTTGTTATTGATTTAACTTTAATGAAGTCCGCATTGAAATTATCAAGTAGAACCAGAATTTAATACCCCAACCAAATCCATGTCTCTCGTTGCAGAAAAAAAAAATATGTTTAAAAAAAATTTTGATTGCTAAAATAAAAAATGACACTTTTTCTAGTTAACCGTCTGATAAATGCTGAAATCATCGATGCTTTCTTCCGGGATCGAACATGAGATCTTCCGGTTACAGGTCTCGCGCCTTACCGACTGAGCCTTCCCGAGTTCGTCAGAAGCCGTATTAAATATCATAAATACAAAAAAAATGCTCCTCGCTTGTTATTGATTTAACTTTAATGAAATCCGCATTAAAATTATCAGGTAGAAGCAGAATTTAATATCTCAGACAAATCCATGTTTCTCGTTGCAGAAAAAAAATATGTTTAAAAAAAATTTTGATTGCTAAAAAAAAATACACTTTTTCTAGTTAAAAGTCTGATAAATTCTGAAAGCATCGATGCTTTCTTCCGGGTTCGAACCCGAGACCTTTCGGTTACAGGTCTGGCGCCTTACCGACTGAGCCATCCCGAGTTCGTCAGATGCCTTATTAAATATCATAAATACAAAAAAATGCTCCTCGCTTGTTATTGATTTAACTTTAATGAAATCCGCATTGAAATTATCAGGTAGAACCAGAATTTAATACCCCAACCAATTCCATGTTTCTCGTTGCAGAAAAAAAAAAATGTTTAAAAAAGATTTTGATTGCTAAAAAAAAAAATGCACTTCTTCTAGTTAACCGTCTGATATATGCTGAAAGCACCGATGCTTTCTTCCGGGATCGAACCCGAGACCTTTCTGTTACAGGTCTGGCGACTTACCGACTGAGCCATCCCGTCCTCGTCAGATGTCGTATTAAATATCATAAATGCAGAAAAATGCTCCTCGCTTGTTATTGATTTAACTTTAATGAAATCCGCATTGAAATTATCAGGTAGAACCAGAATTTAATACCTCATCCAAATCCATGTTTCTCGTTGCAGAAAAAAAATATGTTTAAAAAAATTTTTGATTGCTAAAATAAAAAATGACACTTTTTCTAGTTAACCGTCTGATAAATTCTGAAAGCATCGAAGCTTCCTTCTGGGATCGAACATGAGATCTTCCGGTTACAGGTCTCGCGCCTTACCAACTGAGCCATCCCGAGTTCGTCAGAGGCCGTATTAAATATCATAAATACAGAAAAATGCTCCTCGCTTGTTATTGATTTAACTTTAATGAAATCCGCACTGAAATTATCAGGTAGAACCAGAATTTAATACCTCAGCCAAACCCATGTTTCTCGTTGCAGAAAAAAAAATATGTTTAAAAAAATTTTGATTGCTCAAAAAAAAAAAAAAAACACTTTTTCTAGTTAACCGTCTGATAAATTCTGAAAGCACCGATGCTTTCTTCCGTTATCGAACCCGAGACCTTTCGGTTACAGGTCTGGCGCCTTACCGACTGAGCCATCCCGTGCTCGTCAGATGCCGTATTAAATATCATAAATGCAGAAAAATGCTCCTCGCTTGTTATTGATTTAACTTTAATGAAATCCGCATTGAATTTATCAGGTAGAACCAGAATTTAATACCCCAACCAAATCCATGTTTCTCGTTGCCGAAAAAAAATATGTTTAAAAAAAATTTTGATTGCTAAAAAAAAATACACTTTTTCTAGTTAACCGTCTGATAAATTCTGAAAGCATCGATGCTTTCTTCCGGGTTCGAACCCGAGACCTTTCGGTTACAGGTCTGGCGCCTTACCGACTGAGCCATCCCGAGTTCGTTCGTCAGATGCCGTATTAAATATCATAAATACAAAAAAATGCTCCTCGCTTGTTATTGATTTAACTTTAATGAAATCCGCATTGAAATTATCAGGTAGAACCAGAATTTAATACCCCAACCAAATCCATGTTTCTCGTTGCAGAAAAAAAAAAATATGTTTAAAAAAATTTTGATTGCTAAAAAAAAAAAAAAAACCATTTTTCTAGTTAACCGTCTGATATATGCTGAAAGCATCGATGCTTTCTTCCGGGATCGAACCCGAGACCTTTCTGATACAGGTCTGGCGCCTTACCGACTGAGCCATCCCATGATCGTCAGATGCCGTATTAAATATCATAAATGCAGAAAAATGCTCCTCGCTTGTTATTGATTTAACTTTAATTAAATCCGCATTGAAATTATCAGGTAGAACCAGAATTTAATACCTCAACCAAATCCATGTTTCTCGTTGCAGAACTAAAAAGTTTAAGAAAATTTTTGATTGCTAAAAAAAGACACTTTTTCCAGTCAACCGTCTGATAAATACTGAAAGCATCGATGCTTTCTTCCGGGATCGAACATGAGATCTTCCGGTTACAGGTCTCGCGCCTTACCGACTGAGCCATCCCGAATTCGTCAGAGGCCGTATTAAATATCATAAATACAAAAAAAAAATGCTCCTCGCTTGTTATTGATTTAATTTTAATGAAATCCGCATTGAAATTATCAGGTAGAACCAGAATTTAATACCTCATCCAAATCCATGTTTCTCGTTGCAGAAAAAAAATATGTTTAAAAAAATTTT